>NW_027225953.1:0-35322 GCF_038994185.2 Dermacentor albipictus | reverse complement strand
ATACGACACTTTTGGTAGACGAGGATGCAGTTTTCTGCAAAACCACACGATATGCATGCAAATGACGCTTTTGGCAGAACGCGCGTGTGGATTTCTACCAAACGACGTGAAACGCATGCCAATGCTGCTCTTTTTAGAACCCGCACATGAATTTGTGCCAAAACGCGTTTTAAGCATGAATACGACACTTTTCGTAGACGAGATTGCAGTTTTCTGCAAAACCACACGATTTGCATGCAAATGACGCTTTTGGCAGAACGCGCGTGTGGATTTCTACCAAACGACGTGAAAAGCATGCCAATGCTGCTCTTTTTAGAACCCGCACATGGATTTGTGCAAAACGCGTTTTAAGCATGAATACGACACTTTTGGTAGACGAGATTGCAGTTTTCTGCAAAACCACACGATATGCATGCAAATGACGCTTTTGGCAGAACGCGCGTGTGGATTTCTACCAAACGACGGGAAAAGCATACCAATGCTGCTCTTTTTAGAACCCGCACATGAATTTGTGCCAAATCGCGTTTTAAGCATGAATACGACACTTTTGGTAGACGAGATTGCAGTTTTCTGCAAAACCACACGATTTGCATGCAAATGACGCTTTGGCAGAACGCGCGTGTGGATTTCTACCAAACGACGTGAAAAGCATGCCAATGCTGCTCTTTTTAGCACCCGCACATGGATTTGTGCAAAACGCGTTTTAAGCATGAATACGACACTTTTGGTAGACGAGAATGCAGTTTTCTGCAAAACCACACGATTTGCATGCAAATGACGCTTTTGGCAGAACGCGCGTGTGGATTTCTACCAAACGACGTGAAAAGCATGCCAATGCTGCTCTTTTTAGCACCCGCACATGGATTTGTGCCAAAACGCGTTTTAAGCATGAATACGACACTTTTGGTAGACG
The DNA here is from genome assembly GCF_038994185.2 of Dermacentor albipictus. Taxonomy (NCBI): domain Eukaryota; kingdom Metazoa; phylum Arthropoda; class Arachnida; order Ixodida; family Ixodidae; genus Dermacentor; species Dermacentor albipictus. The sequence goes on along the minus strand of NW_027225953.1, from coordinate 34,409 downwards.
AGGATGCAGTTTTCTGCAAAACCACACGATATGCATGCAAATGACGCTTTTGGCAGAACGCGCGTGTGGATTTCTACCAAACGACGTGAAAAGCATGCCAATGCTGCTCTTTTTAGAACCCGCACATGAATTTGTGCCAAAACGCGTTTTAAGCATGAATACGACACTTTTGGTAGACGAGATTGCAGTTTTCTGCAAAACCACACGATTTGCATGCAAATCACGCTTTTGGCAGAACGCGCGTGTGGATTTCTACCAAACGACGTGAAAAGCATGCCAATGCTGCTCTTTTTAGCACCCGCACATGGATTTGTGCCAAAACGCGTTTTAAGCATGAATACGACACTTTTGGTAGACGAGATTGCAGTTTTCTGCAAAACCACACGATATGCATGCAAATGACGCTTTTGGCAGAACGCGCGTGTGGATTTCTACCAAACGACGTGAAAAGCATGCCAATGCTGCTCTTTTAAGAACCCCGCACATGGATTTGTGCGAAAACGCGTTTTAAGCATGAATACGACACTTTTGGTAGACGAGATTGCAGTTTTCTGCAAAACCACACGATATGCATGCAAATGACGCTTTTGGCAGAACGCGCGTGTGGATTTCTACCAAACGACGTGAAAAGCATGCCAATGCTGCTCTTTTTAGAACCCGCACATGAATTTGTGCCAAAACGCGTTTTAAGCATGAATACGACACTTTTGGTAGACGAGATTGCAGTTTTTCTGCAAAACCACACGATATGCATGCAAATGACGCTTTTGGCAGAACGCGCGTGTGGATTTCTACCAAACGACGTGAAAAGCATGCCAATGCTGCTCTTTTTAGAACCCGCACATGAATTTGTGCCAAAACGCGTTTTAAGCATGAATACGACACTTTTGGTAGACGAGATTGCAGTTTTTCTGCAAAACCACACGATTTGCATGCAAATGACGCTTTTGGCAGAACGCGCGTGTGGATTTTTACCAAACGACGTGAAAAGCGTGCCAATGCTGCTCTTTTTAGCACCCGCACTTGGATTTGTGCCAAAACGCGTTTTAAGCATGAATACGACACTTTTGGTAGACGAGGATGCAGTTTTCTGCAAAACCACACGATATGCATGCAAATGACGCTTTTGGCAGAACGCGCGTGTGGATTTCTACCAAACGACGTGAAAAGCATGCCAATGCTGCTCTTTTTAGAACCCGCACATGGATTTGTGCCAAAACGCGTTTTAAGCATGAATACGACACTTTTGGTAGACGAGATTGCTGTTTTCTGCAAAACCACACGATATGCATGCAAATGACGCTTTTGGCAGAACGCGCGTGTGGATTTCTACCAAACGACGTGAAAAGCATGCCAATGCTGCTCTTTTTAGAACCCGCACATGAATTTGTGCCAAAACGCGTTTTAAGCATGCATACGACACTTTTGGTAGACGAGATTGCAGTTTTCTGCAAAACCACACGATTTGCATGCAAATGACGCTTTTGGCAGAACGCGCGTGTGGATTTCCACCAAACGACGTGAAAAGCATGCCAATGCTGCTCTTTTTAGAACCCGCACATGGATTTGTGCCAAAACGCGTTTTAAGCATGAATACGACACTTTTGGTAGACGAGGATGCAGTTTTCTGCAAAACCACACGATATGCATGCATATGACGCTTTTGGCAGAACGCACGTGTGGATTTCTACCAAACGACATGAAAAGCATGCCAATGCTGCTCTTTTTAGAACCCGCACATGAATTTGTGCCAAAACGCGTTTTAAGCATGAATACGACACTTTTGGTAGACGAGATTGCAGTTTTCTGCAAAACCACACGATTTGCATGCAAATGACGCTTTTGGCAGAACGCGCGTGTGGATTTCTACCAAACGACGTGAAAAGCATGCCAATGCTGCTCTTTTTAGAACCCGCACATGGATTTGTGCCAAAACGCGTTTTAAGCATGATACGACACTTTTGGTAGACGAGATTGCAGTTTTCTGCAAAACCACACGATATGCATGCAAATGACGCTTTTGGCAGAACGCGCGTGTGGATTTCTACCAAACGACGTGAAAAGCATACCAATGCTGCTCTTTTTAGAACCCGCACATGAATTTGTGCCAAATCGCGTTTTAAGCATGAATACGACACTTTTGGTAGACGAGATTGCAGTTTTCTGCAAAACCACACGATTTGCATGCAAATGACGCTTTGGCAGAACGCGCGTGTGGATTTCTACCAAACGACGTGAAAAGCATGCCAATGCTGCTCTTTTTAGCACCCGCACATGGATTTGTGCCAAAACGCGTTTTAAGCATGAATACGACACTTTTGGTAGACGAGAATGCAGTTTTCTGCAAAACCACACGATTTGCATGCAAATGACGCTTTTGGCAGAACGCGCGTGTGGATTTCTACCAAACGACGTGAAAAGCATGCCAATGCTGCTCTTTTTAGCACCCGCACATGGATTTGTGCCAAAACGCGTTTTAAGCATGAATACGACACTTTTGGTAGACGAGGATGCAGTTTTCTGCAAAACCACACGATATGCATGCAAATGACGCTTTTGGCAGAACGCGCGTGTGGATTTCTACCAAACGACGTGAAAAGCATGCCAATGCTGCTCTTTTTAGAACCCGCACATGAATTTGTGCCAAAACGCGTTTTAAGCATGAATACGACACTTTTGGTAGACGAGATTGCAGTTTTCTGCAAAACCACACGATTTGCATGCAAATCACGCTTTTGGCAGAACGCGCGTGTGGATTTCTACCAAACGACGTGAAAAGCATGCCAATGCTGCTCTTTTTAGCACCCGCACATGGATTTGTGCCAAAACGCGTTTTAAGCATGAATACGACACTTTTGGTAGACGAGATTGCAGTTTTCTGCAAAACCACACGATATGCATGCAAATGACGCTTTTGGCAGAACGCGCGTGTGGATTTCTACCAAACGACGTGAAAAGCATGCCAATGCTGCTCTTTTTAGAACCCGCACATGGATTTGTGCCAAAACGCGTTTTAAGCATGAATACGACACTTTTGGTAGACGAGATTGCAGTTTTCTGCAAAACCACACGATATGCATGCAAATGACGCTTTTGGCAGAACGCGCGTGTGGATTTCTACCAAACGACGTGAAAAGCATGCCAATGCTGCTCTTTTTAGAACCCGCACATGAATTTGTGCCAAAACGCGTTTTAAGCATGAATACGACACTTTTGGTAGACGAGATTGCAGTTTTCTGCAAAACCACACGATATGCATGCAAATGACGCTTTTGGCAGAACGCGCGTGTGGATTTCTACCAAACGACGTGAAAAGCATGCCAATGCTGCTCTTTTTAGAACCCGCACATGAATTTGTGCCAAAACGCGTTTTAAGCATGAATACGACACTTTTGGTAGACGAGATTGCAGTTTTCTGCAAAACCACACGATTTGCATGCAAATGACGCTTTTGGCAGAACGCGCGTGTGGATTTTTACCAAACGACGTGAAAAGCGTGCCAATGCTGCTCTTTTTAGCACCCGCACTTGGATTTGTGCCAAAACGCGTTTTAAGCATGAATACGACACTTTTGGTAGACGAGGATGCAGTTTTCTGCAAAACCACACGATATGCATGCAAATGACGCTTTTGGCAGAACGCGCGTGTGGATTTCTACCAAACGACGTGAAAAGCATGCCAATGCTGCTCTTTTTAGAACCCGCACATGGATTTGTGCCAAAACGCGTTTTAAGCATGAATACGACACTTTTGGTAGACGAGATTGCAGTTTTCTGCAAAACCACACGATTTGCATGCAAATGACGCTTTTGGCAGAACGCGCGTGTGGATTTCTACCAAACGACGTGAAAAGCATGCCAATGCTGCTCTTTTTAGAACCCGCACATGGATTTGTGCCAAAACGCGTTTTCAGCATGAATACGACACTTTTGGTAGACGAGGATGCAGTTTTCTGCAAAACCACCACGATATGCATGCAAATGACGCTTTTGGCAGAACGCGCGTGTGGATTTCTACCAAACGACGTGAAACGCATGCCAATGCTGCTCTTTTTAGAACCCGCACATGAATTTGTGCCAAAACGCGTTTTAAGCATGAATACGACACTTTTCGTAGACGAGATTGCAGTTTTCTGCAAAACCACACGATTTGCATGCAAATGACGCTTTTGGCAGAACGCGCGTGTGGATTTCTACCAAACGACGTGAAAAGCATGCCAATGCTGCTCTTTTTAGAACCCGCACATGGATTTGTGCCAAAACGCGTTTTAAGCATGAATACGACACTTTTGGTAGACGAGATTGCAGTTTTCTGCAAAACCACACGATATGCATGCAAATGACGCTTTTGGCAGAACGCGCGTGTGGATTTCTACCAAACGACGGGAAAAGCATACCAATGCTGCTCTTTTTAGAACCCGCACATGAATTTGTGCCAAATCGCGTTTTAAGCATGAATACGACACTTTTGGTAGACGAGATTGCAGTTTTCTGCAAAACCACACGATTTGCATGCAAATGACGCTTTGGCAGAACGCGCGTGTGGATTTCTACCAAACGACGTGAAAAGCATGCCAATGCTGCTCTTTTTAGCACCCGCACATGGATTTGTGCCAAAACGCGTTTTAAGCATGAATATGACACTTTGGTAGACGAGAATGCAGTTTTCTGCAAAACCACACGATTTGCATGCAAATGACGCTTTTGGCAGAACGCGCGTGTGGATTTCTACCAAACGACGTGAAAAGCATGCCAATGCTGCTCTTTTTAGCACCCGCACATGGATTTGTGCCAAAACGCGTTTTAAGCATGAATACGACACTTTTGGTAGACGAGGATGCAGTTTTCTGCAAAACCACACGATATGCATGCAAATGACGCTTTTGGCAGAACGCGCGTGTGGATTTCTACCAAACGACGTGAAAAGGCATGCCAATGCTGCTCTTTTTAGAACCCGCACATGAATTTGTGCCAAAACGCGTTTTAAGCATGAATACGACACTTTTGGTAGACGAGATTGCAGTTTTCTGCAAAACCACACGATTTGCATGCAAATCACGCTTTTGGCAGAACGCGCGTGTGGATTTCTACCAAACGACGTGAAAAGCATGCCAATGCTGCTCTTTTTAGCACCCGCACATGGATTTGTGCCAAAACGCGTTTTAAGCATGAATACGACACTTTTGGTAGACGAGATTGCAGTTTTCTGCAAAACCACACGATATGCATGCAAATGACGCTTTTGGCAGAACGCGCGTGTGGATTTCTACCAAACGACGTGAAAAGCATGCCAATGCTGCTCTTTTAAGAACCCGCACATGGATTTGTGCGAAAACGCGTTTTAAGCATGAATACGACACTTTTGGTAGACGAGATTGCAGTTTTCTGCAAAACCACACGATATGCATGCAAATGACGCTTTTGGCAGAACGCGCGTGTGGATTTCTACCAAACGACGTGAAAAGCATGCCAATGCTGCTCTTTTTAGAACCCGCACATGAATTTGTGCCAAAACGCGTTTTAAGCATGAATACGACACTTTTGGTAGACGAGATTGCAGTTTTCTGCAAAACCACACGATATGCATGCAAATGACGCTTTTGGCAGAACGCGCGTGTGGATTTCTACCAAACGACGTGAAAAGCATGCCAATGCTGCTCTTTTAGAACCCGCACATGAATTTGTGCCAAAACGCGTTTTAAGCATGAATACGACACTTTTGGTAGACGAGATTGCAGTTTTCTGCAAAACCACACGATTTGCATGCAAATGACGCTTTTGGCAGAACGCGCGTGTGGATTTTTACCAAACGACGTGAAAAGCGTGCCAATGCTGCTCTTTTTAGCACCCGCACTTGGATTTGTGCCAAAACGCGTTTTAAGCATGAATACGACACTTTTGGTAGACGAGGATGCAGTTTTCTGCAAAACCACACGATATGCATGCAAATGACGCTTTTGGCAGAACGCGCGTGTGGATTTCTACCAAACGACGTGAAAAGCATGCCAATGCTGCTCTTTTTAGAACCCGCACATGGATTTGTGCCAAAACGCGTTTTAAGCATGAATACGACACTTTTGGTAGACGAGATTGCTGTTTTCTGCAAAACCACACGATATGCATGCAAATGACGCTTTTGGCAGAACGCGCGTGTGGATTTCTACCAAACGACGTGAAAAGCATGCCAATGCTGCTCTTTTTAGAACCCGCACATGAATTTGTGCCAAAACGCGTTTTAAGCATGCATACGACACTTTTGGTAGACGAGATTGCAGTTTTCTGCAAAACCACACGATTTGCATGCAAATGACGCTTTTGGCAGAACGCGCGTGTGGATTTCCACCAAACGACGTGAAAAGCATGCCAATGCTGCTCTTTTTAGAACCCGCACATGGATTTGTGCCAAAACGCGTTTTAAGCATGAATACGACACTTTTGGTAGACGAGGATGCAGTTTTCTGCAAAACCACACGATATGCATGCATATGACGCTTTTGGCAGAACGCACGTGTGGATTTCTACCAAACGACATGAAAAGCATGCCAATGCTGCTCTTTTTAGAACCCGCACATGAATTTGTGCCAAAACGCGTTTTAAGCATGAATACGACACTTTTGGTAGACGAGATTGCAGTTTTCTGCAAAACCACACGATTTGCATGCAAATGACGCTTTTGGCAGAACGCGCGTGTGGATTTCTACCAAACGACGTGAAAAGCATGCCAATGCTGCTCTTTTTAGAACCCGCACATGGATTTGTGCCAAAACGCGTTTTAAGCATGATACGACACTTTTGGTAGACGAGATTGCAGTTTTCTGCAAAACCACACGATATGCATGCAAATGACGCTTTTGGCAGAACGCGCGTGTGGATTTCTACCAAACGACGTGAAAAGCATACCAATGCTGCTCTTTTTAGAACCCGCACATGAATTTGTGCGAAATCGCGTTTTAAGCATGAATACGACACTTTTGGTAGACGAGATTGCAGTTTTCTGCAAAACCACACGATTTGCATGCAAATGACGCTTTGGCAGAACGCGCGTGTGGATTTCTACCAAACGACGTGAAAAGCATGCCAATGCTGCTCTTTTTAGCACCCGCACATGGATTTGTGCGAAAACGCGTTTTAAGCATGAATACGACACTTTTGGTAGACGAGAATGCAGTTTTCTGCAAAACCACACGATTTGCATGCAAATGACGCTTTGGCAGAACGCGCGTGTGGATTTCTACCAAACGACGTGAAAAGCATGCCAATGCTGCTCTTTTTAGCACCCGCACATGGATTTGTGCCAAAACGCGTTTTAAGCATGAATACGACACTTTTGGTAGACGAGAATGCAGTTTTCTGCAAAACCACACGATTTGCATGCAAATGACGCTTTTGGCAGAACGCGCGTGTGGATTTCTACCAAACGACGTGAAAAGCATGCCAATGCTGCTCTTTTTAGCACCCGCACATGGATTTGTGCCAAAACGCGTTTTAAGCATGAATACGACACTTTTGGTAGACGAGGATGCAGTTTTCTGCAAAACCACACGATATGCATGCAAATGACGCTTTTGGCAGAACGCGCGTGTGGATTTCTACCAAACGACGTGAAAAGCATGCCAATGCTGCTCTTTTTAGAACCCGCACATGAATTTGTGCCAAAACGCGTTTTAAGCATGAATACGACACTTTTGGTAGACGAGATTGCAGTTTTCTGCAAAACCACACGATTTGCATGCAAATCACGCTTTTGGCAGAACGCGCGTGTGGATTTCTACCAAACGACGTGAAAAGCATGCCAATGCTGCTCTTTTTAGCACCCGCACATGGATTTGTGCCAAAACGCGTTTTAAGCATGAATACGACACTTTTGGTAGACGAGATTGCAGTTTTCTGCAAAACCACACGATATGCATGCAAATGACGCTTTTGGCAGAACGCGCGTGTGGATTTCTACCAAACGACGTGAAAAGCATGCCAATGCTGCTCTTTTTAGAACCCGCACATGGATTTGTGCCAAAACGCGTTTTAAGCATGAATACGACACTTTTGGTAGACGAGATTGCAGTTTTCTGCAAAACCACACGATATGCATGCAAATGACGCTTTTGGCAGAACGCGCGTGTGGATTTCTACCAAACGACGTGAAAAGCATGCCAATGCTGCTCTTTTTAGAACCCGCACATGAATTTGTGCCAAAACGCGTTTTAAGCATGAATACGACACTTTTGGTAGACGAGATTGCAGTTTTCTGCAAAACCACACGATATGCATGCAAATGACGCTTTTGGCAGAACGCGCGTGTGGATTTCTACCAAACGACGTGAAAAGCATGCCAATGCTGCTCTTTTTAGAACCCGCACATGAATTTGTGCCAAAACGCGTTTTAAGCATGAATACGACACTTTTGGTAGACGAGATTGCAGTTTTCTGCAAAACCACACGATTTGCATGCAAATGACGCTTTTGGCAGAACGCGCGTGTGGATTTTTACCAAACGACGTGAAAAGCGTGCCAATGCTGCTCTTTTTAGCACCCGCACTTGGATTTGTGCCAAAACGCGTTTTAAGCATGAATACGACACTTTTGGTAGACGAGGATGCAGTTTTCTGCAAAACCACACGATATGCATGCAAATGACGCTTTTGGCAGAACGCGCGTGTGGATTTCTACCAAACGACGTGAAAAGCATGCCAATGCTGCTCTTTTTAGAACCCGCACATGGATTTGTGCCAAAACGCGTTTTAAGCATGAATACGACACTTTTGGTAGACGAGATTGCAGTTTTCTGCAAAACCACACGATTTGCATGCAAATGACGCTTTTGGCAGAACGCGCGTGTGGATTTCTACCAAACGACGTGAAAAGCATGCCAATGCTGCTCTTTTTAGAACCCGCACATGGATTTGTGCCAAAACGCGTTTTCAGCATGAATACGACACTTTTGGTAGACGAGGATGCAGTTTTCTGCAAAACCACACGATATGCATGCAAATGACGCTTTTGGCAGAACGCGCGTGTGGATTTCTACCAAACGACGTGAAACGCATGCCAATGCTGCTCTTTTTAGAACCCGCACATGAATTTGTGCCAAAACGCGTTTTAAGCATGAATACGACACTTTTCGTAGACGAGATTGCAGTTTTCTGCAAAACCACACGATTTGCATGCAAATGACGCTTTTGGCAGAACGCGCGTGTGGATTTCTACCAAACGACGTGAAAAGCATGCCAATGCTGCTCTTTTTAGAACCCGCACATGGATTTGTGCCAAAACGCGTTTTAAGCATGAATACGACACTTTTGGTAGACGAGATTGCAGTTTTCTGCAAAACCACACGATATGCATGCAAATGACGCTTTTGGCAGAACGCGCGTGTGGATTTCTACCAAACGACGGGAAAAGCATACCAATGCTGCTCTTTTTAGAACCCGCACATGAATTTGTGCCAAATCGCGTTTTAAGCATGAATACGACACTTTTGGTAGACGAGATTGCAGTTTTCTGCAAAACCACACGATTTGCATGCAAATGACGCTTTGGCAGAACGCGCGTGTGGATTTCTACCAAACGACGTGAAAAGCATGCCAATGCTGCTCTTTTTAGCACCCGCACATGGATTTGTGCCAAAACGCGTTTTAAGCATGAATACGACACTTTTGGTAGACGAGAATGCAGTTTTCTGCAAAACCACACGATTTGCATGCAAATGACGCTTTTGGCAGAACGCGCGTGTGGATTTCTACCAAACGACGTGAAAAGCATGCCAATGCTGCTCTTTTTAGCACCCGCACATGGATTTGTGCCAAAACGCGTTTTAAGCATGAATACGACACTTTTGGTAGACGAGGATGCAGTTTTCTGCAAAACCACACGATATGCATGCAAATGACGCTTTTGGCAGAACGCGCGTGTGGATTTCTACCAAACGACGTGAAAAGCATGCCAATGCTGCTCTTTTTAGAACCCGCACATGAATTTGTGCCAAAACGCGTTTTAAGCATGAATACGACACTTTTGGTAGACGAGATTGCAGTTTTCTGCAAAACCACACGATTTGCATGCAAATCACGCTTTTGGCAGAACGCGCGTGTGGATTTCTACCAAACGACGTGAAAAGCATGCCAATGCTGCTCTTTTTAGCACCCGCACATGGATTTGTGCCAAAACGCGTTTTAAGCATGAATACGACACTTTTGGTAGACGAGATTGCAGTTTTCTGCAAAACCACACGATATGCATGCAAATGACGCTTTTGGCAGAACGCGCGTGTGGATTTCTACCAAACGACGTGAAAAGCATGCCAATGCTGCTCTTTTAAGAACCCGCACATGGATTTGTGCGAAAACGCGTTTTAAGCATGAATACGACACTTTTGGTAGACGAGATTGCAGTTTTCTGCAAAACCACACGATATGCATGCAAATGACGCTTTTGGCAGAACGCGCGTGTGGATTTCTACCAAACGACGTGAAAAGCATGCCAATGCTGCTCTTTTTAGAACCCGCACATGAATTTGTGCCAAAACGCGTTTTAAGCATGAATACGACACTTTTGGTAGACGAGATTGCAGTTTTCTGCAAAACCACACGATATGCATGCAAATGACGCTTTTGGCAGAACGCGCGTGTGGATTTCTACCAAACGACGTGAAAAGCATGCCAATGCTGCTCTTTTTAGAACCCGCACATGAATTTGTGCCAAAACGCGTTTTAAGCATGAATACGACACTTTTGGTAGACGAGATTGCAGTTTTCTGCAAAACCACACGATTTGCATGCAAATGACGCTTTTGGCAGAACGCGCGTGTGGATTTTTACCAAACGACGTGAAAAGCGTGCCAATGCTGCTCTTTTTAGCACCCGCACTTGGATTTGTGCCAAAACGCGTTTTAAGCATGAATACGACACTTTTGGTAGACGAGGATGCAGTTTTCTGCAAAACCACACGATATGCATGCAAATGACGCTTTTGGCAGAACGCGCGTGTGGATTTCTACCAAACGACGTGAAAAGCATGCCAATGCTGCTCTTTTTAGAACCCGCACATGGATTTGTGCCAAAACGCGTTTTAAGCATGAATACGACACTTTTGGTAGACGAGATTGCTGTTTTCTGCAAAACCACACGATATGCATGCAAATGACGCTTTTGGCAGAACGCGCGTGTGGATTTCTACCAAACGACGTGAAAAGCATGCCAATGCTGCTCTTTTTAGAACCCGCACATGAATTTGTGCCAAAACGCGTTAAGCATGCATACGACACTTTTGGTAGACGAGATTGCAGTTTTCTGCAAAACCACACGATTTGCATGCAAATGACGCTTTTGGCAGAACGCGCGTGTGGATTTCCACCAAACGACGTGAAAAGCATGCCAATGCTGCTCTTTTTAGAACCCGCACATGGATTTGTGCCAAAACGCGTTTTAAGCATGAATACGACACTTTTGGTAGACGAGGATGCAGTTTTCTGCAAAACCACACGATATGCATGCATATGACGCTTTTGGCAGAACGCACGTGTGGATTTCTACCAAACGACATGAAAAGCATGCCAATGCTGCTCTTTTTAGAACCCGCACATGAATTTGTGCCAAAACGCGTTTTAAGCATGAATACGACACTTTTGGTAGACGAGATTGCAGTTTTCTGCAAAACCACACGATTTGCATGCAAATGACGCTTTTGGCAGAACGCGCGTGTGGATTTCTACCAAACGACGTGAAAAGCATGCCAATGCTGCTCTTTTTAGAACCCGCACATGGATTTGTGCCAAAACGCGTTTTAAGCATGATACGACACTTTTGGTAGACGAGATTGCAGTTTTCTGCAAAACCACACGATATGCATGCAAATGACGCTTTTGGCAGAACGCGCGTGTGGATTTCTACCAAACGACGTGAAAAGCATACCAATGCTGCTCTTTTTAGAACCCGCACATGAATTTGTGCCAAATCGCGTTTTAAGCATGAATACGACACTTTTGGTAGACGAGATTGCAGTTTTCTGCAAAACCACACGATTTGCATGCAAATGACGCTTTGGCAGAACGCGCGTGTGGATTTCTACCAAACGACGTGAAAAGCATGCCAATGCTGCTCTTTTTAGCACCCGCACATGGATTTGTGCCAAAACGCGTTTTAAGCATGAATACGACACTTTTGGTAGACGAGAATGCAGTTTTCTGCAAAACCACACGATTTGCATGCAAATGACGCTTTTGGCAGAACGCGCGTGTGGATTTCTACCAAACGACGTGAAAAGCATGCCAATGCTGCTCTTTTTAGCACCCGCACATGGATTTGTGCCAAAACGCGTTTTAAGCATGAATACGACACTTTTGGTAGACGAGGATGCAGTTTTCTGCAAAACCACACGATATGCATGCAAATGACGCTTTTGGCAGAACGCGCGTGTGGATTTCTACCAAACGACGTGAAAAGCATGCCAATGCTGCTCTTTTTAGAACCCGCACATGAATTTGTGCCAAAACGCGTTTTAAGCATGAATACGACACTTTTGGTAGACGAGATTGCAGTTTTCTGCAAAACCACACGATTTGCATGCAAATCACGCTTTTGGCAGAACGCGCGTGTGGATTTCTACCAAACGACGTGAAAAGCATGCCAATGCTGCTCTTTTTAGCACCCGCACATGGATTTGTGCCAAAACGCGTTTTAAGCATGAATACGACACTTTTGGTAGACGAGATTGCAGTTTTCTGCAAAACCACACGATATGCATGCAAATGACGCTTTTGGCAGAACGCGCGTGTGGATTTCTACCAAACGACGTGAAAAGCGTGCCAATGCTGCTCTTTTTAGCACCCGCACTTGGATTTGTGCCAAAACGCGTTTTAAGCATGAATACGACACTTTTGGTAGACGAGGATGCAGTTTTCTGCAAAACCACACGATATGCATGCAAATGACGCTTTTGGCAGAACGCGCGTGTGGATTTCTACCAAACGACGTGAAAAGCATGCCAATGCTGCTCTTTTTAGAACCCGCACATGGATTTGTGCCAAAACGCGTTTTAAGCATGAATACGACACTTTTGGTAGACGAGATTGCTGTTTTCTGCGAAACCACACGATATGCATGCAAATGACGCTTTTGGCAGAACGCGCGTGTGGATTTCTACCAAACGACGTGAAAAGCATGCCAATGCTGCTCTTTTTAGAACCCGCACATGAATTTGTGCCAAAACGCGTTTTAAGCATGCATACGACACTTTTGGTAGACGAGATTGCAGTTTTCTGCAAAACCACACGATTTGCATGCAAATGACGCTTTTGGCAGAACGCGCGTGTGGATTTCCACCAAACGACGTGAAAAGCATGCCAATGCTGCTCTTTTTAGAACCCGCACATGGATTTGTGCCAAAACGCGTTTTAAGCATGAATACGACACTTTTGGTAGACGAGGATGCAGTTTTCTGCAAAACCACACGATATGCATGCAAATGACGCTTTTGGCAGAACGCACGTGTGGATTTCTACCAAACGACATGAAAAGCATGCCAATGCTGCTCTTTTTAGAACCCGCACATGAATTTGTGCCAAAACGCGTTTTAAGCATGAATACGACACTTTTGGTAGACGAGATTGCAGTTTTCTGCAAAACCACACGATTTGCATGCAAATGACGCTTTTGGCAGAACGCGCGTGTGGATTTCTACCAAACGACGTGAAAAGCATGCCAATGCTGCTCTTTTTAGCACCCGCACATGGATTTGTGCCAAAACGCGTTTTAAGCATGAATACGACACTTTTGGTAGACGAGGATGCAGTTTTCTGCAAAAGCACACGATATGCATGCAAATGACGCTTTTGGCAGAACGCGCGTGTGGATTTCTACCAAACGACGTGAAAAGCATGCCAATGCTGCTCTTTTTAGAACCCGCACATGGATTTGTGCCAAAACGCGTTTTAAGCATGAATACGACACTTTTGGTAGACGAGATTGCAGTTTTCTGCAAAACCACACGATTTGCATGCAAATGACGCTTTTGGCAGAACGCGCGTGTGGATTTCTACCAAACGACGTGAAAAGCATGCCAATGCTGCTCTCTTTAGAACCCGCACATGGATTTGTGCCAAAACGCGTTTTCAGCATGAATACGACACTTTTGGTAGACGAGGATGCAGTTTTCTGCAAAACCACACGATATGCATGCAAATGACGCTTTTGGCAGAACGCGCGTGTGGATTTCTACCAAACGACGTGAAACGCATGCCAATGCTGCTCTTTTTAGAACCCGCACATGAATTTGTGCCAAAACGCGTTTTAAGCATGAATACGACACTTTTGGTAGACGAGATTGCAGTTTTCTGCAAAACCACACGATTTGCATGCAAATGACGCTTTTGGCAGAACGCGCGTGTGGATTTCTACCAAACGACGTGAAAAGCATGCCAATGCTGCTCTTTTTAGAACCCGCACATGGATTTGTGCCAAAACGCGTTCTAAGCATGAATACGACACTTTTGGTAGACGAGATTGCAGTTTTCTGCAAAACCACACGATATGCATGCAAATGACGCTTTTGGCAGAACGCGCGTGTGGATTTCTACCAAACGACGTGAAAAGCATACCAATGCTGCTCTTTTTAGAACCCGCACATGAATTTGTGCCAAATCGCGTTTTAAGCATGAATACGACACTTTTGGTAGACGAGATTGCAGTTTTCTGCAAAACCACACGATTTGCATGCAAATGACGCTTTGGCAGAACGCGCGTGTGGATTTCTACCAAACGACGTGAAAAGCATGCCAATGCTGCTCTTTTTAGCACCCGCACATGGATTTGTGCCAAAACGCGTTTTAAGCATGAATACGACACTTTTGGTAGACGAGAATGCAGTTTTCTGCAAAACCACACGATTTGCATGCAAATGACGCTTTTGGCAGAACGCGCGTGTGGATTTCTACCAAACGATGTGAAAAGCATGCCAATGCTGCTCTTTTTAGAACCCGCACATGGATTTGTCCCAAAACGCGTTTTAAGCATGAATATGACACTTTTGGTAGACGAGATTGCAGTTTTCTGCAAAACCACACGATATGCATGCAAATGACGCTTTTGGCAGAACGCGCGTGTGGATTTCTACCAAACGACGTGAAAAGCATGCCAATGCTGCTCTTTTTAGAACCCGCACATGGATTTGTGCCAAAACGCGTTTTAAGCATGAATACGACACTTTTGGTAGACGAGGATGCAGTTTTCTGCAAAACCACACGATTTGCATGCAAATGACGCTTTTGGCAGAACGCGCGTGTGGATTTCTACCAAACGACGCGAAAAGCATGCCAATGCTGCTCTTTTTAGAACCCGCACATGGATTTGTGCCAAAACGCGTTTTAAGCATGAATACGACACTTTTGGTAGACGAGGATGCAGTTTTCTGCAAAACCACACGATATGCATGCAAATGACGCTTTTGGCAGAACGCGCGTGTGGATTTCTACCAAACGACGTGAAAAGCATGCCAATGCTGCTCTTTTTAGAACCCGCACATGGATTTGTGCCAAAACGCGTTTTAAGCATGAATACGACACTTTTGGTAGACGAGATTGCAGTTTTCTGCAAAACCACACGATATGCATGCAAATGACGCTTTTGGCAGAACGCGCGTGTGGATTTCTACCAAACGACGCGAAAAGCATGCCAATGCTGCTCTTTTTAGAACCCGCACATGAATTTGTGCCAAAACGCGTTTTAAGCATGAATACGACACTTTTGGTAGACGAGATTGCAGTTTTCTGCAAAACCACACGATTTGCATGCAAATGACGCTTTTGGCAGAACGCGCGTGTGGATTTCTACCAAACGACGTGAAAAGCATGCCAATGCTGCTCTTTTTAGCACCCGCACATGGATTTGTGCCAAAACGCGTTTTAAGCATGAATACGACACTTTTGGTAGACGAGGATGCAGTTTTCTGCAAAACCACACGATATGCATGCAAATGACGCTTTTGGCAGAACGCACGTGTGGATTTCTACCAAACGACATGAAAAGCATGCCAATGCTGCTCTTTTTAGAACCCGCACATGAATTTGTGCCAAAACGCGTTTTAAGCATGAATACGACACTTTTGGTAGACGAGATTGCAGTTTTCTGCAAAACCACACGATTTGCATGCAAATGACGCTTTTGGCAGAACGCGCGTGTGGATTTCTACCAAACGACGTGAAAAGCATGCCAATGCTGCTCTTTTCAGCACCCGCACATGGATTTGTGCCAAAACGCGTTTTAAGCATGAATACGACACTTTTGGTAGACGAGGATGCAGTTTTCTGCAAAACCACACGATATGCACGCAAATGACGCTTTTGGCAGAACGCGCGTGTGGATTTCTACCAAACGACGTGAAAAGCATGCCAATGCTGCTCTTTTTAGAACCCGCACATGGATTTGTGCCAAAACGCGTTTTAAGCATGAATACGACACTTTTGGGTGACGAGGATGCAGTTTTCTGCAAAACCACACGATTTGCATGCAAATGACGCTTTTGGCAGAACGCGCGTGTGGATTTCTACCAAACGACGTGAAAAGCATGCCAATGCTGCTCTTTTTAGAACCCGCACATGGATTTGTGCCAAAACGCGTTTTAAGCATGAATACGACACTTTTGGTAGACGAGGATGCAGTTTTCTGCAAAACCACACGATATGCATGCAAATGACGCTTTTGGCAGAACGCGCGTGTGGATTTCTACCAAACGACGTGAAAAGCATGCCAATGCTGCTCTTTTTAGAACCCGCACATGGATTTGTGCCAAAACGCGTTTTAAGCATGAATACGACACTTTTGGTAGACGAGATTGCAGTTTTCTGCAAAACCACACGATATGCATGCAAATGACGCTTTTGGCAGAACGCGCGTGTGGATTTCTACCAAACGACGTGAAAAGCATGCCAATGCTGCTCTTTTTAGAACCCGCACATGAATTTGTGCCAAAACGCGTTTGAAGCATGAATACGACACTTTTGGTAGACGAGATTGCAGTTTTCTGCAAAACCACACGATTTGCATGCAAATGACGCTTTTGGCAGAACGCGCGTGTGGATTTCTACCAAACGACGTGAAAAGCATGCCAATGCTGCTCTTTTTAGAACCCGCACATGAATTTGTGCCAAAACGCGTTTTAAGCATGAATACGACACTTTTGGTAGACGAGGATGCAGTTTTCTGCAAAACCACACGATATGCATGCAAATGACGCTTTTGGCAGAACGCACGTGTGGATTTCTACCAAACGACATGAAAAGCATGCCAATGCTGCTCTTTTTAGAACCCGCACATGAATTTGTGCCAAAACGCGTTTTAAGCATGAATACGACACTTTTGGTAGACGAGATTGCAGTTTTCTGCAAAACCACACGATTTGCATGCAAATGACGCTTTTGGCAGAACGCGCGTGTGGATTTCTACCAAACGACGTGAAAAGCATGCCAATGCTGCTCTTTTTAGCACCCGCACATGGATTTGTGCCAAAACGCGTTTTAAGCATGAATACGACACTTTTGGTAGACGAGGATGCAGTTTTCTGCAAAACCACACGATTTGCATGCAAATGACGCTTTTGGCAGAACGCGCGTGTGGATTTCTACCAAACGACGTGAAAAGCATGCCAATGCTGCTCTTTTTAGAACCCGCACATGGATTTGTGCCAAAACGCGTTTTAAGCATGAATACGACACTTTTGGTAGACGAGGATGCAGTTTTCTGCAAAACCACACGATATGCATGCAAATGACGCTTTTGGCAGAACGCGCGTGTGGATTTCTACCAAACGACGTGAAAAGCATGCCAATGCTGCTCTTTTTAGAACCCGCACATGGATTTGTGCCAAAACGCGTTTTAAGCATGAATATGACACTTTTGGTAGACGAGGATGCAGTTTTCTGCAAAACCACACGATATGCATGCAAATGACGCTTTTGGCAGAACGCGCGTGTGGATTTCTACCAAACGACGTGAAAAGCATGCCAATGCTGCTCTTTTTAGAACCCGCACATGGATTTGTGCCAAAACGCGTTTTAAGTATGAATACGACACTTTTGGTAGACGAGGATGCAGTTTTCTGCAAAACCACACGATTTGCATGCAAATGACGCTTTTGGCAGAACGCGCGTGTGGATTTCCACCAAACGACGTGAAAAGCATGCCAATGCTGCTCTTTTTAGAACCCGCACATGGATTTGTGCCAAAACGCGTTTTACGCATGAATACGACACTTTTGGTAGACGAGGATGCAGTTTTCTGCAAAACCACACGATATGCATGCAAATGACGCTTTTGGCAGAACGCGCGTGTGGATTTCTACCAAACGACGTGAAAAGCATGCCAATGCTGCTCTTTTTAGAACCCGCACATGGATTTGTGCCAAAACGCGTTTTAAGCATGAATACGACACTTTTGGTAGACGAGATTGCAGTTTTCTGCAAAACCACACGATATGCATGCAAATGACGCTTTTGGCAGAACGCGCGTGTGGATTTCTACCAAACGACGTGAAAAGCATGCCAATGCTGCTCTTTTTAGAACCCGCACATGGATTTGTGCCAAAACGCGTTTTAAGCATGAATATGACACTTTTGGTAGACGAGGATGCAGTTTTCTGCAAAACCACACGATATGCATGCAAATGACGCTTTTGGCAGAACGCGCGTGTGGATTTCTACCAAACGACGTGAAAAGCATGCCAATGCTGCTCTTTTTAGAACCCGCACATGGATTTGTGCCAAAACGCGTTTTAAGTATGAATACGACACTTTTGGTAGACGAGGATGCAGTTTTCTGCAAAACCACACGATTTGCATGCAAATGACGCTTTTGGCAGAACGCGCGTGTGGATTTCCACCAAACGACGTGAAAAGCATGCCAATGCTGCTCTTTTTAGAACCCGCACATGGATTTGTGCCAAAACGCGTTTTACGCATGAATACGACACTTTTGGTAGACGAGGATGCAGTTTTCTGCAAAACCACACGATATGCATGCAAATGACGCTTTTGGCAGAACGCGTGTGTGGATTTCTACCAAACGACGTGAAAAGCATGCCAATGCTGCTCTTTTTAGAACCCGCACATGGATTTGTGCCAAAACGCGTTTTAAGCATGAATACGACACTTTTGGTAGACGAGATTGCAGTTTTCTGCAAAACCACACGATATGCATGCAAATGACGCTTTTGGCAGAACGCGCGTGTGGATTTCTACCAAACGACGTGAAAAGCATGCCAATGCTGCTCTTTTTAGAACCCGCACATGAATTTGTGCCAAAACGCGTTTTAAGCATGAATACGACACTTTTGGTAGACGAGATTGCAGTTTTCTGCAAAACCACACGATTTGCATGCAAATGACGCTTTTGGCAGAACGCGCGTGTGGATTTCTACCAAACGACGTGAAAAGCGTGCCAATGCTGCTCTTTTTAGCACCCGCACTTGGATTTGTGCCAAAACGCGTTTTAAGCATGAATACGACACTTTTGGTAGACGAGATTGCAGTTTTCTGCAAAACCACACGATATGCATGCAAATGACGCTTTTGGCAGAACGCGCGTGTGGATTTCTACCAAACGACGTGAAAAGCATGCCAATGCTGCTCTTTTTAGAACCCGCACATGGATTTGTGCCAAAACGCGCTTTAAGCATGAATACGACACTTTTGGTAGACGAGATTACAGTTTTCTGCAAAACCACACGATATGCATGCAAATGACGCTTTTGGCAGAACGCGCGTGTGGATTTCTACCAAACGATGTGAAAAGCATGCCAATGCTGCTCTTTTTAGAACCCGCACATGGATTTGTCCCAAAACGCGTTTTAAGCATGAATATGACACTTTTGGTAGACGAGATTGCAGTTTTCTGCAAAACCACACGATATGCATGCAAATGACGCTTTTGGCAGAACGCGCGTGTGGATTTCTACCAAACGACGTGAAAAGCATGCCAAAGCTGCTCTTTTTAGAACCCGCACATGGATTTGTGCCAAAACGCGTTTTAAGCATGAATACGACACTTTTGGTAGACGAGGATGCAGTTTCTGCAAAACCACACGATTTGCATGCAAATGACGCTTTTGGCAGAACGCGCGTGTGGATTTCTACCAAACGACGTGAAAAGCATGCCAATGCTGCTCTTTTTAGAACCCGCACATGGATTTGTGCCAAAACGCGTTTTAAGCATGAATACGACACTTTTGGTAGACGAGGATGCAGTTTTCTGCAAAACCACACGATATGCATGCAAATGACGCTTTTGGCAGAACGCGCGTGTGGATTTCTACCAAACGACGTGAAAAGCATGCCAATGCTGCTCTTTTTAGAACCCGCACATGGATTTGTGCCAAAACGCGTTTTAAGCATGAATACGACACTTTTGGTAGACGAGATTGCAGTTTTCTGCAAAACCACACGATATGCATGCAAATGACGCTTTTGGCAGAACGCGCGTGTGGATTTCTACCAAACGACGTGAAAAGCATGCCAATGCTGCTCTTTTTAGAACCCGCACATGAATTTGTGCCAAAACGCGTTTTAAGCATGAATACGACACTTTTGGTAGACGAGATTGCAGTTTTCTGCAAAACCACACGATTTGCATGCAAATGACGCTTTTGGCAGAACGCGCGTGTGGATTTCTACCAAACGACGTGAAAAGCATGCCAATGCTGCTCTTTTTAGCACCCGCACATGGATTTGTGCCAAAACGCGTTTTAAGCATGAATACGACACTTTTGGTAGACGAGGATGCAGTTTTCTGCAAAACCACACGATATGCATGCAAATGACGCTTTTGGCAGAACGCACGTGTGGATTTCTACCAAACGACATGAAAAGCATGCCAATGCTGCTCTTTTTAGAACCCGCACATGAATTTGTGCCAAAACGCGTTTTAAGCATGAATACGACACTTTTGGTAGACGAGATTGCAGTTTTCTGCAAAACCACACGATTTGCATGCAAATGACGCTTTTGGCAGAACGCGCGTGTGGATTTCTACCAAACGACGTGAAAAGCATGCCAATGCTGCTCTTTTTAGCACCCGCACATGGATTTGTGCCAAAACGCGTTTTAAGCATGAATACGACACTTTTGGTAGACGAGGATGCAGTTTTCTGCAAAACCACACGATATGCATGCAAATGACGCTTTTGGCAGAACGCGCGTGTGGATTTCTACCAAACGACGTGAAAAGCATGCCAATGCTGCTCTTTTTAGAACCCGCACATGGATTTGTGCCAAAACGCGTTTTAAGCATGAATACGACACTTTTGGTAGACGAGGATGCAGTTTTCTGCAAAACCACACGATATGCATGCAAATGACGCTTTTGGCAGAACGCGCGTGTGGATTTCTACCAAACGACGTGAAAAGCATGCCAATGCTGCTCTTTTTAGAACCCGCACATGGATTTGTGCGAAAACGCGTTTTAAGCATGAATATGACACTTTTGGTAGACGAGGATGCAGTTTTCTGCAAAACCACACGATATGCATGCAAATGACGCTTTTGGCAGAACGCGCGTGTGGATTTCTACCAAACGACGTGAAAAGCATGCCAATGCTGCTCTTTTTAGAACCCGCACATGGATTTGTGCCAAAACGCGTTTTAAGTATGAATACGACACTTTTGGTAGACGAGGATGCAGTTTTCTGCAAAACCACACGATTTGCATGCAAATGACGCTTTTGGCAGAACGCGCGTGTGGATTTCCACCAAACGACGTGAAAAGCATGCCAATGCTGCTCTTTTTAGAACCCGCACATGGATTTGTGCCAAAACGCGTTTTACGCATGAATACGACACTTTTGGTAGACGAGGATGCAGTTTTCTGCAAAACCACACGATATGCATGCAAATGACGCTTTTGGCAGAACGCGCGTGTGGATTTCTACCAAACGACGTGAAAAGCATGCCAATGCTGCTCTTTTTAGAACCCGCACATGGATTTGTGCCAAAACGCGTTTTAAGCATGAATACGACACTTTTGGTAGACGAGATTGCAGTTTTCTGCAAAACCACACGATATGCATGCAAATGACGCTTTTGGCAGAACGGGCGTGTGGATTTCTACCAAACGACGTGAAAAGCATGCCAATGCTGCTCTTTTTAGAACCCGCACATGAATTTGTGCCAAAACGCGTTTTAAGCATGAATACGACACTTTTGGTAGACGAGATTGCAGTTTTCTGCAAAACCACACGATTTGCATGCAAATGACGCTTTTGGCAGAACGCGCGTGTGGATTTCTACCAAACGACGTGAAAAGCGTGCCAATGCTGCTCTTTTTAGCACCCGCACTTGGATTTGTGCCAAAACGCGTTTTAAGCATGAATACGACACTTTTGGTAGACGAGATTGCAGTTTTCTGCAAAACCACACGATATGCATGCAAATGACGCTTTTGGCAGAACGCGCGTGTGGATTTCTACCAAACGACTTGAAAAGCATGCCAATGCTGCTCTTTTTAGAACCCGCACATGGATTTGTGCCAAAACGCGTTTTAAGCATGAATACGACACTTTTGGTAGACGAGATTGCTGTTTTCTGCAAAACCACACGATATGCATGCAAATGACGCTTTTGGCAGAACGCGCGTGTGGATTTCTACCAAACGACGTGAAAAGCATGCCAATGCTGCTCTTTTTAGAACCCGCACATGAATTTGTGCCAAAACGCGTTTTAAGCATGAATACGACACTTTTGGTAGACGAGATTGCAGTTTTCTGCAAAACCACACGATTTGCATGCAAATGACGCTTTTGGCAGAACGCGCGTGTGGATTTCTACCAAACGACGTGAAAAGCGTGCCAATGCTGCTCTTTTTAGCACCCGCACTTGGATTTGTGCCAAAACGCGTTTTAAGCATGAATACGACACTTTTGGTAGACGAGATTGCAGTTTTCTGCAAAACCACACGATATGCATGCAAATGACGCTTTTGGCAGAACGCGCGTGTGGATTTCTACCAAACGACGTGAAAAGCATGCCAATGCTGCTCTTTTTAGAACCCGCACATGGATTTGTGCCAAAACGCGTTTTAAGCATGAATACGACACTTTTGGTAGACGAGATTGCTGTTTTCTGCAAAACCACACGATATGCATGCAAATGACGCTTTTGGCAGAACGCGCGTGTGGATTTCTACCAAACGACGTGAAAAGCATGCCAATGCTGCTCTTTTTAGAACCCGCACATGAATTTGTGCCAAAACGCGTTTTAAGCATGAATACGACACTTTTGGTAGACGAGATTGCAGTTTCTGCAAAACCACACGATTTGCATGCAAATGACGCTTTTGGCAGAACGCGCGTGTGGATTTTTACCAAACGACGTGAAAAGCGTGCCAATGCTGCTCTTTTTAGCACCCGCACTTGGATTTGTGCCAAAACGCGTTTTAAGCATGAATACGACACTTTTGGTAGACGAGATTGCAGTTTTCTGCAAAACCACACGATATGCATGCAAATGACGCTTTTGGCAGAACGCGCGTGTGGATTTCTACCAAACGACGTGAAAAGCATGCCAATGCTGCTCTTTTTAGAACCCGCACATGGATTTGTGCCAAAACGCGTTTTAAGCATGAATACGACACTTTTGGTAGACGAGATTGCAGTTTTCTGCAAAACCACACGATATGCATGCAAATGACGCTTTTGGCAGAACGCGCGTGTGGATTTCTACCAAACGACGTGAAAAGCATGCCAATGCTGCTCTTTTTAGAACCCGCACATGAATTTGTGCCAAAACGCGTTTTAAGCATGAATACGACACTTTTGGTAGACGAGATTGCAGTTTTCTGAAAACCACACGATATGCATGCAAATGACGCTTTTGGCAGAACGCGCGTGTGGATTTCTACCAAACGACGTGAAAAGCATGCCAATGCTGCTCTTTTTAGAACCCGCACATGAATTTGTGCCAAAACGCGTTTTAAGCATGAATACGACACTTTTGGTAGACGAGGATGCAGTTTTCTGCAAAACCACACGATATGCATGCAAATGACGCTTTTGGCAGAACGCACGTGTGGATTTCTACCAAACGACATGAAAAGCATGCCAATGCTGCTCTTTTTAGAACCCGCACATGAATTTGTGCCAAAACGCGTTTTAAGCATGAATACGACACTTTTGGTAGACGAGATTGCAGTTTTCTGCAAAACCACACGATTTGCATGCAAATGACGCTTTTGGCAGAACGCGCGTGTGGATTTCTACCAAACGACGTGAAAAGCATGCCAATGCTGCTCTTTTTAGCACCCGCACATGGATTTGTGCCAAAACGCGTTTTAAGCATGAATACGACACTTTTGGTAGACGAGGATGCAGTTTTCTGCAAAACCACACGATATGCATGCAAATGACGCTTTTGGCAGAACGCGCGTGTGGATTTCGACCAAACGACGTGAAAAGCATGCCAATGCTGCTCTTTTTAGAACCCGCACATGGATTTGTGCCAAAACGCGTTTTAAGCATGAATACGACACTTTTGGTAGACGAGATTGCAGTTTTCTGCAAAACCACACGATTTGCATGCAAATGACGCTTTTGGCAGAACGCGCGTGTGGATTTCTACCAAACGACGTGAAAAGCATGCCAATGCTGCTCTTTTTAGAACCCGCACATGGATTTGTGCCAAAACGCGTTTTCAGCATGAATACGACACTTTTGGTAGACGAGGATGCAGTTTTCTGCAAAACCACACGATATGCATGCAAATGACGCTTTTGGCAGAACGCGCGTGTGGATTTCTACCAAACGACGTGAAACGCATGCCAATGCTGCTCTT
Source organism: Dermacentor albipictus (assembly GCF_038994185.2). Classification (NCBI taxonomy): domain Eukaryota; kingdom Metazoa; phylum Arthropoda; class Arachnida; order Ixodida; family Ixodidae; genus Dermacentor; species Dermacentor albipictus. Next base: position 9,608 of record NW_027225953.1, on the reverse strand, counting down.
TTTAGAACCCGCACATGAATTTGTGCCAAAACGCGTTTTAAGCATGAATACGACACTTTTGGTAGACGAGATTGCAGTTTTCTGCAAAACCACACGATTTGCATGCAAATGACGCTTTTGGCAGAACGCGCGTGTGGATTTCTACCAAACGACGTGAAAAGCATGCCAATGCTGCTCTTTTTAGAACCCGCACATGGATTTGTCCAAAACGCGTTTTAAGCATGAATACGACACTTTTGGTAGACGAGATTGCAGTTTTCTGCAAAACCACACGATATGCATGCAAATGACGCTTTTGGCAGAACGCGCGTGTGGATTTCTGCCAAACGACGTGAAAAGCATACCAATGCTGCTCTTTTTAGAACCCGCACATGAATTTGTGCCAAATCGCGTTTTAAGCATGAATACGACACTTTTGGTAGACGAGATTGCAGTTTTCTGCAAAACCACACGATTTGCATGCAAATGACGCTTTGGCAGAACGCGCGTGTGGATTTCTACCAAACGACGTGAAAAGCATGCCAATGCTGCTCTTTTTAGCACCCGCACATGGATTTGTGCCAAAACGCGTTTTAAGCATGAATACGACACTTTTGGTAGACGAGAATGCAGTTTTCTGCAAAACCACACGATTTGCATGCAAATGACGCTTTTGGCAGAACGCGCGTGTAGATTTCTACCAAACGACGTGAAAAGCATGCCAATGCTGCTCTTTTTAGCACCCGCACATTGATTTGTGCCAAAACGCGTTTTAAGCATGAATACGACACTTTTGGTAGACGAGATTACAGTTTTCTGCAAAACCACACGATATGCATGCAAATGACGCTTTTGGCAGAACGCGCGTGTGGATTTCTACCAAACGATGTGAAAAGCATGCCAATGCTGCTATTTTTAGAACCCGCACATGGATTTGTCCCAAAACGCGTTTTAAGCATGAATATGACACTTTTGGTAGACGAGATTGCAGTTTTCTGCAAAACCACACGATATGCATGCAAATGACGCTTTTGGCAGAACGCGCGTGTGGATTTCTACCAAACGACGTGAAAAGCATGCCAATGCTGCTCTTTTTAGAACCCGCACATGGATTTGTGCCAAAACGCGTTTTAAGCATGAATACGACACTTTTGGTAGACGAGGATGCAGTTTTCTGCAAAACCACAAGATTTGCATGCAAATGACGCTTTTGGCAGAACGCGAGTGTGGATTTCTACCAAACGACGTGAAAAGCATGCCAATGCTGCTCTTTTTAGAACCCGCACATGGATTTGTGCCAAAACGCGTTTTAAGCATGAATACGACACTTTTGGTAGACGAGGATGCAGTTTTCTGCAAAACCACACGATATGCATGCAAATGACGCTTTTGGCAGAACGCGCGTGTGGATTTCTACCAAACGACGTGAAAAGCATGCCAATGCTGCTCTTTTTAGAACCCGCACATGGATTTGTGCCAAAACGCGTTTTAAGCATGAATACGACACTTTTGGTAGACGAGATTGCAGTTTTCTGCAAAACCACACGATATGCATGCAAATGACGCTTTTGGCAGAACGCGCGTGTGGATTTCTACCAAACGACGTGAAAAGCATGCCAATGCTGCTCTTTTTAGAACCCGCACATGAATTTGTGCCAAAACGCGTTTTAAGCATGAATACGACACTTTTGGTAGACGAGATTGCAGTTTTCTGCAAAACCACACGATTTGCATGCAAATGACGCTTTTGGCAGAACGCGCGTGTGGATTTCTACCAAACGACGTGAAAAGCGTGCCAATGCTGCTCTTTTTAGCACCCGCACTTGGATTTGTGCCAAAACGCGTTTTAAGCATGAATACGACACTTTTGGTAGACGAGATTGCAGTTTTCTGCAAAACCACACGATATGCATGCAAATGACGCTTTTGGCAGAACGCGCGTGTGGATTTCTACCAAACGACGTGAAAAGCATGCCAATGCTGCTCTTTTTAGAACCCGCACATGGATTTGTGCCAAAACGCGTTTTAAGCATGAATACGACACTTTTGGTAGAGGAGATTGCTGTTTTCTGCAAAACCACACGATATGCATGCAAATGACGCTTTTGGCAGAACGCGCGTGTGGATTTCTACCAAACGACGTGAAAAGCATGCCAATGCTGCTCTTTTTAGAACCCGCACATGAATTTGTGCCAAAACGCGTTTTAAGCATGAATACGACACTTTGGTAGACGAGATTGCAGTTTTCTGCAAAACCACACGATTTGCATGCAAATGACGCTTTTGGCAGAACGCGCGTGTGGATTTTTACCAAACGACGTGAAAAGCGTGCCAATGCTGCTCTTTTTAGCACCCGCACTTGGATTTGTGCCAAAACGCGTTTTAAGCATGAATACGACACTTTTGGTAGACGAGGATGCAGTTTTCTGCAAAACCACACGATATGCATGCAAATGACGCTTTTGGCAGAACGCGCGTGTGGATTTCTACCAAACGACGTGAAAAGCATGCCAATGCTGCTCTTTTTAGAACCCGCACTTGATTTGTGCCAAAACGCGTTTTAAGCATGAATACGACACTTTTGGTAGACGAGATTGCAGTTTTCTGCAAAACCACACGATATGCATGCAAATGACGCTTTTGGCAGAACGCGCGTGTGGATTTCTACCAAACGACGTGAAAAGCATGCCAATGCTGCTCTTTTTAGAACCCGCACATGAATTTGTGCCAAAACGCGTTTTAAGCATGAATACGACACTTTTGGTAGACGAGATTGCAGTTTTCTGCAAAACCACACGATATGCATGCAAATGACGCTTTTGGCAGAACGCGCGTGTGGATTTCTACCAAACGACGTGAAAAGCATGCCAATGCTGCTCTTTTTAGAACCCGCACATGAATTTGTGCCAAAACGCGTTTTAAGCATGAATACGACACTTTTGGTAGACGAGATTGCAGTTTTCTGCAAAACCACACGATTTGCATGCAAATGACGCTTTTGGCAGAACGCGCGTGTGGATTTTTACCAAACGACGTGAAAAGCGTGCCAATGCTGCTCTTTTTAGCACCCGCACTTGGATTTGTGCGAAAACGCGTTTTAAGCATGAATACGACACTTTTGGTAGACGAGGATGCAGTTTTCTGCAAAACCACACGATATGCATGCAAATGACGCTTTTGGCAGAACGCGCGTGTGGATTTCTACCAAACGACGTGAAAAGCATGCCAATGCTGCTCTTTTTAGAACCCGCACATGGATTTGTGCCGAAACGCGTTTTAAGCATGAATACGACACTTTTCGTAGACGAGATTGCTGTTTTCTGCAAAACCACACGATATGCATGATAATGACGCTTTTGGCAGAACGCGCGTGTGGATTTCTACCAAACGACGTGAAAAGCATGCCAATGCTGCTCTTTTTAGAACCCGCACATGAATTTGGGCCAAAACGCGTTTTAAAGCATGCATACGACACTTTTGGTAGACGAGATTGCAGTTTTCTGCAAAACCACACGATTTGCATGCAAATGACGCTTTTGGCAGAACGCGCGTGTAGATTTCCACCAAACGACGTGAAAAGCATGCCAATGCTGCTCTTTTTAGAACCCGCACATGGATTTGTGCCAAAACGCGTTTTAAGCATGAATACGACACTTTTGGTAGACGAGGATGCAGTTTTCTGCAAAACCACACGATATGCATGCAAATGACGCTTTTGGCAGAACGCACGTGTGGATTTCTACCAAACGACATGAAAAGCATGCCAATGCTGCTCTTTTTAGAACCCGCACATGAATTTGTGCCAAAACGCGTTTTAAGCATGAATACGACACTTTTGGTAGACGAGATTGCAGTTTTCTGCAAAACCACACGATTTGCATGCAAATGACGCTTTTGGCAGAACGCGCGTGTGGATTTCTACCAAACGACGTGAAAAGCATGCCAATGCTGCTCTTTTTAGCACCCGCACATGGATTTGTGCCAAAACGCGTTTTAAGCATGAATACGACACTTTTGGTAGACGAGGATGCAGTTTCTGCAAAACCACACGATATGCATGCAAATGACGCTTTTGGCAGAACGCGCGTGTGGATTTCTACCAAACGACGTGAAAAGCATGCCAATGCTGCTCTTTTTAGAACCCGCACATGGATTTGTGCCAAAACGCGTTTTAAGCATGAATACGACACTTTTGGTAGACGAGATTGCAGTTTTCTGCAAAACCACACGATTTGCATGCAAATGACGCTTTTGGCAGAACGCGCGTGTGGATTTCTACCAAACGACGTGAAAAGCATGCCAATGCTGCTCTTTTTAGAACCCGCACATGGATTTGTGCCAAAACGCGTTTTAAGCATGAATACGACACTTTTGGTAGACGAGATTGCAGTTTTCTGCAAAACCACACGATATGCATGCAAATGACGCTTTTGGCAGAACGCGCGTGTGGATTTCTACCAAACGACGTGAAAAGCATACCAATGCTGCTCTTTTTAGAACCCGCACATGAATTTGTGCCAAATCGCGTTTTAAGCATGAATACGACACTTTTGGTAGACGAGATTGCAGTTTTCTGCAAAACCACACGATTTGCATGCAAATGACGCTTTGGCAGAACGCGCGTGTGGATTTCTACCAAACGACGTGAAAAGCATGCCAATGCTGCTCTTTTTAGCACCCGCACATGGATTTGTGCCAAAACGCGTTTTAAGCATGAATACGACACTTTTGGTAGACGAGAATGCAGTTTTCTGCAAAACCACACGATTTGCATGCAAATGACGCTTTTGGCAGAACGCGCGTGTGGATTTCTACCAAACGACGTGAAAAGCATGCCAATGCTGCTCTTTTTAGCACCCGCACATGGATTTGTGCCAAAACGCGTTTTAAGCATGAATACGACACTTTTGGTAGACGAGATTACAGTTTTCTGCAAAACCACACGATTTGCATGCAAATGACGCTTTTGGCAGAACGCGCGTGTGGATTTCTACCAAACGACGTGAAAAGCATGCCAATGCTGCTCTTTTAGCACCCGCACATGGATTTGTGCCAAAACGCGTTTTAAGCATGAATACGACACTTTTGGTAGACGAGGATGCAGTTTTCTGCAAAACCACACGATATGCATGCAAATGACGCTTTTGGCAGAACGCACGTGTGGATTTCTACCAAACGACATGAAAAGCATGCCAATGCTGCTCTTTTTAGAACCCGCACATGAATTTGTGCCAAAACGCGTTTTAAGCATGAATACGACACTTTTGGTAGACGAGATTGCAGTTTTCTGCAAAACCACACGATTTGCATGCAAATGGCGCTTTTGGCAGAACGCGCGTGTGGATTTCTACCAAACGACGTGAAAAGCATGCCAATGCTGCTCTTTTTAGCACCCGCACATGGATTTGTGCCAAAACGCGTTTTAAGCATGAATACGACACTTTTGGTAGACGAGGATGCAGTTTTCTGCAAAACCACACGATATGCATGCAAATGACGCTTTTGGCAGAACGCGCGTGTGGATTTCTACCAAACGACGTGAAAAGCATGCCAATGCTGCTCTTTTTAGAACCCGCACATGGATTTGTGCCAAAACGCGTTTTAAGCATGAATACGACACTTTTGGTAGACGAGGATGCAGTTTTTCTGCAAAACCACACGATTTGCATGCAAATGACGCTTTTGGCAGAACGCGCGTGTGGATTTCTACCAAACGACGTGAAAAGCATGCCAATGCTGCTCTTTTTAGAACCCGCACATGGATTTGTGCCAAAACGCGTTTTAAGCATGAATACGACACTTTTGGTAGACGAGGATGCAGTTTTCTGCAAAACCACACGATATGCATGCAAATGACGCTTTTGGCAGAACGCGCGTGTGGATTTCTACCAAACGACGTGAAAAGCATGCCAATGCTGCTCTTTTTAGAACCCGCACATGGATTTGTGCCAAAACGCGTTTTAAGCATGAATACGACACTTTTGGTAGACGAGATTGCAGTTTTCTGCAAAACCACACGATATGCATGCAAATGACGCTTTTGGCAGAACGCGCGTGTGGATTTCTACCAAACGACGTGAAAAGCATGCCAATGCTGCTCTTTTTAGAACCCGCACATGAATTTGTGCCAAAACGCGTTTTAAGCATGAATACGACACTTTTGGTAGACGAGATTGCAGTTTTCTGCAAAACCACACGATTTGCATGCAAATGACGCTTTTGGCAGAACGCGCGTGTGGATTTCTACCAAACGACGTGAAAAGCATGCCAATGCTGCTCTTTTTAGCACCCGCACATGGATTTGTGCCAAAACGCGTTTTAAGCATGAATACGACACTTTTGGTAGACGAGGATGCAGTTTTCTGCAAAACCACACGATATGCATGCAAATGACGCTTTTGGCAGAACGCACGTGTGGATTTCTACCAAACGACATGAAAAGCATGCCAATGCTGCTCTTTTTAGAACCCGCACATGATTTGTGCCAAAACGCGTTTTAAGCATGAATACGACACTTTTGGTAGACGAGATTGCAGTTTTCTGCAAAACCACACGATTTGCATGCAAATGACGCTTTTGGCAGAACGCGCGTGTGGATTTCTACCAAACGACGTGAAAAGCATGCCAATGCTGCTCTTTTTAGCACCCGCACATGGATTTGTGCCAAAACGCGTTTTAAGCATGAATACGACACTTTTGGTAGACGAGGATGCAGTTTTCTGCAAAACCACACGATATGCATGCAAATGACGCTTTTGGCAGAACGCGCGTGTGGATTTCTACCAAACGACGTGAAAAGCATGCCAATGCTGCTCTTTTTAGAACCCGCACATGGATTTGTGCCAAAACGCGTTTTAAGCATGAATACGACACTTTTGGTAGACGAGATTGCAGTTTTCTGCAAAACCACACGATATGCATGCAAATGACGCTTTTTGGCAGAACGCGCGTGTGGATTTCTACCAAACGACGTGAAAAGCATGCCAATGCTGCTCTTTTTAGAACCCGCACATGAATTTGTGCCAAAACGCGTTTTAAGCATGAATACGACACTTTTGGTAGACGAGATTGCAGTTTTCTGCAAAACCACACGATATGCATGCAAATGACGCTTTTGGCAGAACGCGCGTGTGGATCTCTACCAAACGACGTGAAAAGCATGCCAATGCTGCTCTTTTTAGAACCCGCACATGAATTTGTGCCAAAACGCGTTTTAAGCATGAATACGACACTTTTGGTAGACGAGATTGCAGTTTTCTGCAAAACCACACGATTTGCATGCAAATGACGCTTTTGGCAGAACGCGCGTGTGGATTTTTACCAAACGACGTGAAAAGCGTGCCAATGCTGCTCTTTTTAGCACCCGCACTTGGATTTGTGCCAAACCGCGTTTTAAGCATGAATACGACACTTTTGGTAGACGAGGATGCAGTTTTCTGCAAAACCACACGATATGCATGCAAATGACGCTTTTGGCAGAACGCGCGTGTGGATTTCCACTAAACGACGTGAAAAGCATGCCAATGCTGCTCTTTTTAGAACCCGCACATGGATTTGTGCCAAAACGCGTTTTAAGCATGAATACGACACTTTTGGTAGACGAGGATGCAGTTTTCTGCAAAACCACACGATATGCATGCAAATGACGCTTTTGGCAGAACGCACGTGTGGATTTCTACCAAACGACATGAAAAGCATGCCAATGCTGCTCTTTTTAGAACCCGCACATGAATTTGTGCCAAAACGCGTTTTAAGCATGAATACGACACTTTTGGTAGACGAGATTGCAGTTTTCTGCAAAACCACACGATTTGCATGCAAATGACGCTTTTGGCAGAACGCGCGTGTGGATTTCTACCAAACGACGTGAAAAGCATGCCAATGCTGCTCTTTTTAGCACCCGCACATGGATTTGTGCCAAAACGCGTTTTAAGCATGAATACGACACTTTTGGTAGACGAGGATGCAGTTTTCTGCAAAACCACACGATATGCATGCAAATGACGCTTTTGGCAGAACGCGCGTGTGGATTTCTACCAAACGACGTGAAAAGCATACCAATGCTGCTCTTTTTAGAACCCGCACATGAATTTGTGCCAAATCGCGTTTTAAGCATGAATACGACACTTTTGGTAGACGAGATTGCAGTTTTCTGCAAAACCACACGATTTGCATGCAAATGACGCTTTGGCAGAACGCGCGTGTGGATTTCTACCAAACGACGTGAAAAGCATGCCAATGCTGCTCTTTTTAGCACCCGCACATGGATTTGTGCCAAAACGCGTTTTAAGCATGAATACGACACTTTTGGTAGACGAGAATGCAGTTTTCTGCAAAACCACACGATTTGCATGCAAATGACGCTTTTGGCAGAACGCGCGTGTGGATTTCTACCAAACGACGTGAAAAGCATGCCAATGCTGCACTTTTTAGCACCCGCACATGGATTTGTGCCAAAACGCGTTTTAAGCATGAATACGACACTTTTGGTAGACGAGGATGCAGTTTTCTGCAAAACCACACGATATGCATGCAAATGACGCTTTTGGCAGAACGCGCGTGTGGATTTCTACCAAACGACGTGAAAAGCATACCAATGCTGCTCTTTTTAGAACCCGCACATGAATTTGTGCCAAATCGCGTTTTAAGCATGAATACGACACTTTTGGTAGACGAGATTGCAGTTTTCTGCAAAACCACACGATTTGCATGCAAATGACGCTTTGGCAGAACGCGCGTGTGGATTTCTACCAAACGACGTGAAAAGCATGCCAATGCTGCTCTTTTTAGCACCCGCACATGGATTTGTGCCAAAACGCGTTTTAAGCATGAATACGACACTTTTGGTAGACGAGAATGCAGTTTTCTGCAAAACCACACGATTTGCATGCAAATGACGCTTTTGGCAGAACGCGCGTGTGGATTTCTACCAAACGACGTGAAAAGCATGCCAATGCTGCTCTTTTTAGCACCCGCACATGGATTTGTGCCAAAACGCGTTTTAAGCATGAATACGACACTTTTGGTAGACGAGGATGCAGTTTTCTGCAAAACCACACGATATGCATGCAAATGACGCTTTTGGCAGAACGCGCGTGTGGATTTCTACCAAACGACGTGAAAAGCATACCAATGCTGCTCTTTTTAGAACCCGCACATGAATTTGTGCCAAATCGCGTTTTTAAGCATGAATACGACACTTTTGGTAGACGAGATTGCAGTTTTCTGCAAAACCACACGATTTGCATGCAAATGACGCTTTGGCAGAACGCGCGTGTGGATTTCTACAAACGACGTGAAAAGCATGCCAATGCTTGCTCTTTTGAGCACCCGCACATGGATTTGTGCCAAAACGCGTTTTAAGCATGAATACGACACTTTTGGTAGACGAGAATGCAGTTTTCTGCAAAACCACACGATTTGCATGCAAATGACGCTTTTGGCAGAACGCGCGTGTGGATTTCTAACAAACGACGTGAAAAGCATGCCAATGCTGCTCTTTTTAGCACCCGCACATGGATTTGTGCCAAAAACGCGTTTTAAGCATGAATACGACACTTTTGGTAGACGAGATTACAGTTTTCTGCAAAACCACACGATATGCATGCAAATGACGCTTTTGGCAGAAC
>NW_027225952.1:0-35610 GCF_038994185.2 Dermacentor albipictus | reverse complement strand
GCACATGGATTTGCGCCAAAACGCGTTTTAAGCATGAATACGACACTTTTGGTAGACGAGATTGCAGTTTTCTGCAAAACCACACGATATGCATGCAAATGACGCTTTTGGCAGAACGCGCGTGTGGATTTCTACCAAACGACGTGAAAAGCATGCCAATGCTGCTCTTTTTAGAACCCGCACATGGATTTGTGCCAAAACGCGTTTTAAGCATGAATACGACACTTTTGGTAGACGAGGATGCAGTTTCTGCAAAACCACACGATATGCATGCAAATGACGCTTTTGGCAGAACGCGCGTGTGGATTTCTACCAAACGACGTGAAAAGCGTGCCAATGCTGCTCTTTTTAGCACCCGCACTTGGATTTGTGCCAAAACGCGTTTTAAGCATGAATACGACACTTTTGGTAGACGAGATTGCAGTTTTCTGCAAAACCACACGATATGCATGCAAATGACGCTTTTGGCAGAACGCGCGTGTGGATTTCCACCAAACGACGTGAAAAGCATGCCAATGCTGCTCTTTTTAGAACCCGTACATGGATTTGTGCCGAAACGCGTTTTAAGCATGAATACGACACTTTTGGTAGACGAGATTGCAGTTTTCTGCAAAACCACACGATATGCATGCAAATGACGCTTTTGGCAGAACGCGCGTGTGGATTTCTACCAAACGACGTGAAAAGCATGCCAATGCTGCTCTTTTTAGAACCCGCACATGAATTTGTGCCAAAACGCGTTTTAAGCATGAATACGACACTTTTGGTAGACGAGATTGCAGTTTTCTGCAAAACCACACGATTTGCATGCAAATGACGCTTTTGGCAGAACGCGCGTGTGGATTTCTACCAAACGACGTGAAAAGCGTGCCAATGCTGCTCTTTTTAGCACCCGCACTTGGATTTGTGCCAAAACGCGTTTTAAGCATGAATACGACACTTTTGGTAGACGAGATTGCAGTTTTCTGCAAAACCACACGATATGCATGCAAATGACGCTTTTGGCAGAACGCGCGTGTGGATTTCTACCAAACGACGTGAAAAGCATGCCAATGTTGCTCTTTTTAGAACCCCGCCCATGAATTTGTGCCAAAACGCGTTTTAAGCATGAATACGACACTTTTGGTAGACGAGATTGCAGTTTTCTGCAAAACCACACGATATGCATGCAAATGACGCTTTGGCAGAACGCGCGTGTGGATTTCTACCAAACGACGTGAAAAGCATGCCAATGCTGCTCTTTTTAGCACCCGCACATTAATTTGTGCCAAAACGCGTTTTAAGCATGAATACGACACTTTTGGTAGACGAGGATGCAGTTTTCTGCAAAACCACACGATTTGCATGCAAATGACGCTTTTGGCAGAACGCGCGTGTGGATTTCTACCAAACGACGTGAAAAGCATGCCAATGCTGCTCTTTTTAGAACCCGCACATGAATTTGTGCCAAAACGCGTTTTAAGCATGAATACGACACTTTTGGTAGACGAGATTGCAGTTTTCTGCAAAACCACACGATTTGCATGCAAATGACGCTTTTGGCAGAACGCGCGTGTGGATTTCTACCAAACGACGTGAAAAGCGTGCCAATGCTGCTCTTTTTAGCACCCGCACTTGGATTTGTGCCAAAACGCGTTTTAAGCATGAATACGACACTTTTGGTAGACGAGATTGCAGTTTTCTGCAAAACCACACGATATGCATGCAAATGACGCTTTTGGCAGAACGCGCGTGTGGATTTCTACCAAACGACGTGAAAAGCATGCCAATGCTGCTCTTTTTAGAACCCGCACATGGATTTGTGCCAAAACGCGTTTTAAGCATGAATACGACACTTTTGGTAGACGAGATTGCAGTTTTCTGCAAAACCACACGATATGCATGCAAATGACGCTTTTGGCAGAACGCGCGTGTGGATTTCTACCAAACGACGTGAAAAGCATGCCAATGCTGCTCTTTTTAGAACCCGCACATGGATTTGTGCCAAAACGCGTTTTAAGCATGAATACGACACTTTTGGTAGACGAGGATGCAGTTTTCTGCAAAACCACACGATATGCATGCAAATGACGCTTTTGGCAGAACGCGCGTGTGGATTTCTACCAAACGACGTGAAAAGCGTGCCAATGCTGCTCTTTTTAGCACCCGCACTTGGATTTGTGCCAAAACGCGTTTTAAGCATGAATACGACACTTTTGGTAGACGAGATTGCAGTTTTCTGCAAAACCACACGATATGCATGCAAATGACGCTTTTGGCAGAACGCGCGTGTGGATTTCTACCAAACGACGTGAAACGCATGCCAATGCTGCTCTTTTTAGAACCCGCACATGGATTTGTGCCAAAACGCGTTTTAAGCATGAATACGACACTTTTGGTAGACGAGATTGCAGTTTTCTGCAAAACCACACGATATGCATGCAAATGACGCTTTTGGCAGAACGCGCGTGTGGATTTCTACCAAACGACGTGAAAAGCATGCCAATGCTGCTCTTTTTAGCACCCGCACATGGATTTGTGCCCAAAACGCGTTTTAAGCATGAATACGACACTTTTAGTAGACGAGGATGCAGTTTTCTGCAAAACCACACGATTTGCATGCAAATGACGCTTTTGGCAGAACGCGCGTGTGGATTTCTACCAAACGACGTCAAAAGCATGCCAATGCTGCTCTTTTTAGAACCCGCACATGAATTTGTGCCAAAACGCGTTTTAAGCATGAATACGACACTTTTGGTAGACGAGATTGCAGTTTTATGCAAAACCACACGATTTGCATGCAAATGACGCTTTCGGCAGAACGCGCGTGTGGATTTCTACCAAACGACGTGAAAAGCGTGCCAATGCTGCTCTTTTTAGCACCCGCACTTGGATTTGTGCCAAAACGCGTTTTAAGCATGAATACGACACTTTTGGTAGACGAGATTGCAGTTTTCTGCAAAACCACACGATATGCATGCAAATGACGCTTTTGGCAGAACGCGCGTGTGGATTTCTACCAAACGACGTGAAAAGCATGCCAATGCTGCTCTTTTTAGCACCCGCACATGGATTTGTGCCAAAACGCGTTTTAAGCATGAATACGACACTTTTGGTAGACGAGGATGCAGTTTTCTGCAAAACCACACGATATGCATGCAAATGACGCTTTTGGCAGAACGCGCGTGTGGATTTCTACCAAACGACGTGAAAAGCATGGCAATGCTGCTCTTTTTAGAACCCGCACATGAATTTGTGCCAAAACGCGTTTTAAGCATGAATACGACACTTTTGGTAGACGAGATTGCAGTTTTCTGCAAAACCACACGATTTGCATGCAAATGACGCTTTTGGCAGAACGCGCGTGTGGATTTCTACCAAACGACGTGAAAAGCATGCCAATGCTGCTCTTTTTAGAACCCGCACATGGATTTGTGCCAAAACGCGTTTTAAGCATGAATACGACACTTTTGGTAGACGAGATTGCAGTTTTCTGCAAAACCACACGATATGCATGCAAATGACGCTTTTGGCAGAACGCGCGTGTGGATTTCTACCAAACGACGTGAAAAGCATGCCAATGCTGCTCTTTTTAGAACCCGCACATGGATTTGTGCCAAAACGCGTTTTAAGCATGAATACGACACTTTTGGTAGACGAGGATGCAGTTTTCTGCAAAACCACACGATTTGCATGCAAATGACGCTTTTGGCAGAACGCGCGTGTGGATTTCTACCAAACGACGTGAAAAGCATGCCAATGCTGCTCTTTTTAGCACCCGCACATGGATTTGTGCCAAAACGCGTTTTCAGCATGAATACGACACTTTTGGTAGACGAGGATGCAGTTTTCTGCAAAACCACACGATATGCATGCAAATGACGCTTTTGGCAGAACGCGCGTGTGGATTTCTACCAAACGACGTGAAACGCATGCCAATGCTGCTCTTTTTAGAACCCGCACATGAATTTGTGCCAAAACGCGTTTTAAGCATGAATACGACACTTTTGGTAGACGAGATTGCAGTTTTCTGCAAAACCACACGATATGCATGCAAATGACGCTTTTGGCAGAACGCGCGTGTGGATTTCTACCAAACGACGTGAAAAGCATGCCAATGCTGCTCTTTTTAGAACCCGCACATGGATTTGTGCCAAAACGCGTTTTAAGCATGAATACGACACTTTTGGAAGACGAGGATGCAGTTTTCTGCAAAACCACACGATATGCATGCAAATGACGCTTTTGGCAGAACGCGCGTGTGGATTTCTACCAAACGACGTGAAAAGCGTGCCAATGCTGCTCTTTTTAGCACCCGCACTTGGATTTGTGCCAAAACGCGTTTTAAGCATGAATACGACACTTTTGGTAGACGAGATTGCAGTTTTCTGCAAAACCACACGATATGCATGCAAATGACGCTTTTGGCAGAACGCGCGTGTGGATTTCTACCAAACGACGTGAAAAGCATGCCAATGCTGCTCTTTTTAGAACCCGCACATGGATTTGTGCCAAAACGCGTTTTAAGCATGAATACGACACTTTTGGTAGACGAGATTGCTGTTTTCTGCAAAACCACACGATATGCATGCAAATGACGCTTTTGGCAGAACGCGCGTGTGGATTTCTACCAAACGACGTGAAAAGCATGCCAATGCTGCTCTTTTTAGAACCCGCACATGAATTTGTGCCAAAACGCGTTTTAAGCATGAATACGACACTTTTGGTAGACGAGATTGCAGTTTTCTGCAAAACCACACGATATGCATGCAAATGACGCTTTTGGCAGAACGCGCGTGTGGATTTCTACCAAACGACGTGAAAAGCATGCCAATGCTGCTCTTTTTAGAACCCGCACATGGATTTGTGCCAAAACGCGTTTTAAGCATGAATACGACACTTTTGGTAGACGAGATTGCTGTTTTCTGCAAAACCACACGATATGCATGCAAATGACGCTTTTGGCAGAACGCGCGTGTGGATTTCTACCAAACGACGTGAAAAGCATGCCAATGCTGCTCTTTTTAGAACCCGCACATGAATTTGTGCCAAAACGCGTTTTAAGCATGAATACGACACTTTTGGTAGACGAGATTGCAGTTTTCTGCAAAACCACACGATTTGCATGCAAATGACGCTTTTGGCAGAACGCGCGTGTGGATTTCTACCAAACGACGTGAAAAGCATGCCAATGCTGCTCTTTTTAGAACCCGCACATGGATTTGCGCCAAAACGCGTTTTAAGCATGAATACGACACTTTTGGTAGACGAGGATGCAGTTTTCTGCAAAACCACACGATATGCATGCAAATGACGCTTTTGGCAGAACGCGCGTGTGGATTTCTACCAAACGACGTGAAAAGCGTGCCAATGCTGCTCTTTTTAGCACCCGCACTTGGATTTGTGCCAAAACGCGTTTTAAGCATGAATACGACACTTTTGGTATACGAGATTGCAGTTTTCTGCAAAACCACACGATATGCATGCAAATGACGCTTTTGGCAGAACGCGCGTGTGGATTTCTACCAAACGACGTGAAAAGCATGCCAATGCTGCTCTTTTTAGAACCCGCACATGGATTTGTGCCAAAACGCGTTTTAAGCATGAATACGACACTTTTGGTAGACGAGATTGCAGTTTTCTGCAAAACCACACGATATGCATGCAAATGACGCTTTTGGCAGAACGCGCGTGTGGATTTCTACCAAACGACGTGAAAAGCGTGCCAATGCTGCTCTTTTTAGCACCCGCACTTGGATTTGTGCCAAAACGCGTTTTAAGCATGAATACGACACTTTTGGTAGACGAGATTGCAGTTTTCTGCAAAACCACACGATATGCATGCAAATGACGCTTTTGGCAGAACGCGCGTGTGGATTTCTACCAAACGACGTGAAAAGCATGCCAATGTTGCTCTTTTTAGAACCCGCCCATGAATTTGTGCCAAAACGCGTTTTAAGCATGAATACGACACTTTTGGTAGACGAGATTGCAGTTTTCTGCAAAACCACACGATATGCATGCAAATGACGCTTTTGGCAGAACGCGCGTGTGGATTTCTACCAAACGACGTGAAAAGCATGCCAATGCTGCTCTTTTTAGCACCCGCACATTAATTTGTGCCAAAACGCGTTTTAAGCATGAATACGACACTTTTGGTAGACGAGGATGCAGTTTTCTGCAAAACCACACGATTTGCATGCAAATGACGCTTTTGGCAGAACGCGCGTGTGGATTTCTACCAAACGACGTGAAAAGCATGCCAATGCTGCTCTTTTTAGAACCCGCACATGAATTTGTGCCAAAACGCGTTTTAAGCATGAATACGACACTTTTGGTAGACGAGATTGCAGTTTTCTGCAAAACCACACGATTTGCATGCAAATGACGCTTTTGGCAGAACGCGCGTGTGGATTTCTACCAAACGACGTGAAAAGCGTGCCAATGCTGCTCTTTTTAGCACCCGCACTTGGATTTGTGCCAAAACGCATTTTAAGCATGAATACGACACTTTTGGTAGACGAGATTGCAGTTTTCTGCAAAACCACACGATATGCATGCAAATGACGCTTTTGGCAGAACGCGCGTGTGGATTTCTACCAAACGACGTGAAAAGCATGCCAATGCTGCTCTTTTTAGAACCCGCACATGGATTTGTGCCAAAACGCGTTTTAAGCATGAATACGACACTTTTGGTAGACGAGATTGCTGTTTTCTGCAAAACCACACGATATGCATGCAAATGACGCTTTTGGCAGAACGCGCGTGTGGATTTCTACCAAACGACGTGAAAAGCATGCCAATGCTGCTCTTTTTAGAACCCGCACATGAATTTGTGCCAAAACGCGTTTTAAGCATGAATACGACACTTTTGGTAGACGAGATTGCAGTTTTCTGCAAAACCACACGATTTGCATGCAAATGACGCTTTTGGCAGAACGCGCGTGTGGATTTCTACCAAACGACGTGAAAAGCATGCCAATGCTGCTCTTTTTAGCACCCGCACATGGATTTGTGCCAAAACGCGTTTTAAGCATGAATACGACACTTTTGGTAGACGAGGATGCAGTTTTCTGCAAAACCACACGATATGCATGCAAATGACGCTTTTGGCAGAACGCGCGTGTGGATTTCTACCAAACGACGTGAAAAGCATGGCAATGCTGCTCTTTTTAGAACCCGCACATGAATTTGTGCCAAAACACGTTTTAAGCATGAATACGACACTTTTGGTAGACGAGATTGCAGTTTTCTGCAAAACCACACGATTTGCATGCAAATGACGCTTTTGGCAGAACGCGCGTGTGGATTTCTACCAAACGACGTGAAAAGCATGCCAATGCTGCTCTTTTTAGAACCCGCACATGGATTTGTGCCAAAACGCGTTTTAAGCATGAATACGACACTTTTGGTAGACGAGATTGCAGTTTTCTGCAAAACCACACGATATGCATGCAAATGACGCTTTTGGCAGAACGCGCGTGTGGATTTCTACCAAACGACGTGAAAAGCATGCCAATGCTGCTCTTTTTAGAACCCGCACATGGATTTGTGCCAAAACGCGTTTTAAGGATGAATACGACACTTTTGGTAGACGAGGATGCAGTTTTCTGCAAAACCACACGATATGCATGCAAATGACGCTTTTGGCAGAACGCGCGTGTGGATTTCTACCAAACGACGTGAAAAGCGTGCCAATGCTGCTCTTTTTAGCACCCGCACTTGGATTTGTGCCAAAACGCGTTTTAAGCATGAATACGACACTTTTGGTAGACGAGATTGCAGTTTTCTGCAAAACCACACGATATGCATGCAAATGACGCTTTTGGCAGAACGCGCGTGTGGATTTCTACCAAACGACGTGAAACGCATGCCAATGCTGCTCTTTTTAGAACCCGCACATGGATTTGTGCCAAAACGCGTTTTAAGCATGAATACGACACTTTTGGTAGACGAGATTGCAGTTTTCTGCAAAACCACACGATATGCATGCAAATGACGCTTTTGGCAGAACGCGCGTGTGGATTTCTACCAAACGACGTGAAAAGCATGCCAATGCTGCTCTTTTTAGCACCCGCACATGGATTTGTGCCAAAACGCGTTTTAAGGATGAATACGACACTTTTCATCATCATCATCATTTATTATCCCTTAAGGGCCCTATTGGGCATTACATAAGGGGGGGGGGGTTAACAAAAGAAGTATTCACGTGGTCATATAATTATAAAGCGAAATAAAAAGACAGACAGGCAAAGTAACGTTATACATTGTTATGGAACCGCGGTTGAAGGCAAAGACGCAAAGAACACGCAAGCAGTTGAGCTCCGCATATGTTTGCAATTGAATAAAAGGTTGCAATACAATTCAATATAAAATTCAATTCAATTCAATACAATATTCAATTCAATACACAAATGCAATTCAATACACATGTATATACACACAAGTCAAAGCAGAAAATGTGACACATATCTTATGTCCCATCTTAAGGAAGAACCACAAAGTGAAATACGCGTTGGATATATGAGAAAAGCAGGAAATGTTTACCGATTATGAGATTATTTGGCAAAGTGAGCCGATATTAGCTGCCTGAATTTTGAGTTGTCACGTTCATTGACTAATGGTTCTGGAATCGAGTTCCATTCTTCAATCGCCAATGGTAAGAAAGACTTATTAAATGTGTTTGTCGAACCAGTTATGCGTTGTACACTCATAGAATTGAAAAGACGTCGTGATGTCCGTATGGGTGGCACTAAAAGGGTGGTTCTCAGGTCAGGGCGATTATAGTATAGATTTTGAAACAGGCATAGCCGTGAAATCTTCCTTCGATGAGCTAACGATTCAAGATTAATGGATGATTTAATGGCACTAATGCTAACCCGTCTATTATATTCGGAAACGATGAAACGAGCAGCCCGATTCTGAATGCTTTCGAGTGATTCGATTAGATATTGCTGGTGAGGACTCCATATTGAGCTGGCGTATTCTAGTTTCGGCCTAACGTACGCCTCATAGGCGAGTTTTCTGATATGACTGGGGGATAAAGAAAGGGCACGCTTAATGAAACCAAGTGTTTTGGATGTCTCTGCCACTAATTTTGTGATGTGTTCAGACCAGTTAAGTTTGTCAGTGATAACAACACCTAAGTATCGGTACGATTCAACACGTGATATGGCAGTGGATTTTAGCGAGTATGAAAAGTTAAAGGTGGAAAGCTTTCGAGATACTTGCATGCTCTTGCATTTGGATATGTTTAGATTCATTAGCCAGGTGGTGCACCAAGTTTCTATAATATCAAGGTCTTTCTGGAGGAGTCTCTGGTCAGAGGTGGTAGTTATGCGACGATAAAGAACGCAATCGTCAGCGAAAAGGCGAATTGTGGAGGAGATATTTGTAGGAAGGTCGTTGATAAAGACTAAAAATAAGAGTGGTCCAAGGACAGAGCCTTGCGGTACGCCTGAAATGACTTTGGAGGTTTTGGAGCGGTGGTTGCCGATAACAGTAAACTGGGTGCGGTCTGAGAGGAAGCAAGAAATCCATGACAATATTAAGGGATCCAGAGAGAGAGAGGAGAGTTTAGCAATAAGACGTTGATGTGGAACCCGGTCAAAGGCCTTAGAGAAATCCAGGTAGATGATATCAGTTTGAAAAGATGAATCTAAGTTCAGGTGAAGGTCGGTAGTAAACTCGAAAAGCTGGGTATCGCATGAAAATCCAGAGCGGAATCCATGTTGTTTGGTAAAAAAGAAGGAGTTCCTGTCCAGGTGAGAGGAGACTTGTGAGTATACGATGTGTTCGAGCATTTTACAAGCAATACATGTTAATGAAATTGGTCGATAGTTTGATGGATCAGAGCGGTCACCAGCCTTGAAAACCGGGACAACCTTACTTAATGTCCAGTCATTTGGAATTGCTGAACTTGAAAGTGATTGACTGAAAATTATTTGTAATATCTGGCATGAAATATCTCTTGTACCTTTTAGTATCTTGGTAGTTATGTCATCCGGCCCGGGAGCGCTTGATGGCTTCAAGTTATCAATGAGTTTAGCTATGCCTTCGACTGAAATGGAAATTGGAGGCATCTGGCTGAAATTATGACTGGGATAGCTGGGTACGTTTAGCACTGGTTCCCGTGTAAAAACTGAAGAAAAGTAAGTGTTCATGACATCTGCGCAGTCCTCTGTGGCGACGTGCGAGCCATCTTGGTCGTGCAAGATTATATTTTGAGGCGAGTTTCGGTTTGGCAACAGGATGTTCCAGAACTTTTTAGGGTTATTCCGAATAATGTTATGCAAGTCTTTATGGAAAAATTTCTTTTTGGAATGCCTCAAAAGATTTGTATAACCCCGAAGGCATTCAAAGTACTTGTCCCATTTTGAAGCAGAGGCAGAATTTTTGGCAGCTCGGAAAAGTCGTTTTTTTTTCCTTAACAACCGTCGAAGGCCGTTAGAAAACCACTGCTTATCAGCGTCTCCGCGAATACAGATCAGCGGGACATATGTTTCCATGAGCGAAAGTATTTTTTGCTTGTAAAGTAACCAGTTACTATTAACGGTTCGGTTGTGAGCAGTTTTACTAAAGTGAGAAAGAAACGCCTCTAGTTCAAGGTTAATTTGCGCATAGTCGGCTTTGTTATAGTCGCGAATATATTTTAAAGATGGCTTGCGGGTGGGAATGGGAATAGCCAAATCAAAAAATAGTAGTTTGTGGTCACTAAGGCCACTACTAGCACACGAGAGAGACTGACATAACTCAGGCTTTGAGACAAATACTAGATCAAGGATGTTGGTACCACGGGTTGGGATTCTAACAGACTGGAACAGATTAAAGGTGAGAATTAAGTCAATAAATTGCTTCGACTGACGAGAAGATGCTGATAACAGTTCCCAGTCTATATCCGGATAATTAAAGTCTCCGCATAGTACCAAGTTCGCTCGCGGAAAGCGGGTTTGGAGGTGGAAAATGACAGAATACAGCTCATCAACAAAAGAGCAATCTAAATCTGGCGGACGGTAGCAGGCGATAAGCAATGTGTTACCAAATTTAAGGGACAGGTTAATACATAGTAGTTCAAGGCTGCATTGGACGGGTACCAAGTGTGAGACTACCGTTGATTTAACGAGAATCAGGACACCACCTCCTCTTCGGCCAGCTCTGTCAAGTCTGTAGACACTAAACGTTCTACTAGTCTCGAGCAGCTCACTGTCCTGAATATCTGCGGTAAGCCACGACTCGGTAAAGACCGCAATATCCGAGCAATTATCATCAAGAAGCGCTTCCACAGCTTCCTTCTTTGGTAAGTAGCTGCGAACGTTTGTGAACATGACAGCCATTTTACGATAAGATGGAGTGACGTGTGAGCTTTGCGAAGGCTGAGCTAGCTGTTTATAAGGAACCTTGGAAGCGGGTGGTGACCGCTATGACGAAAGTTCGATTACGCGATCCGTATTGGCGTCATATATGTATTGTTTTTTGTCGATCTCCAGTTTGTCGTACCGTATTTTGAACGTGGCGTCCCTTTCCTTACCAAAAGAGTACAACTTTTTCCGGGCTAACCGAACATGCGCAGAATAGTCCTCACGAACAGAAAATTTTGATTTCTTCAGCTTCGGCCCTGCTGTCAGAATTTTTGACTTCACCTTAAAATGTGCCAGTTTGACAATGATTGGGCGGTTTTTTGATTCTTGGAAGCGGCCCATTCGATGCGCACGTTCTATATCATCAGCATTTATCGACACACCAAGATGCTCCGAGCAGAAAGAGATTACATGCTCCTCTGATTGCTCCCAGGTTTCACCGGCCGCATCTGTGATACCAAAGAAGATCAAGTTAGACCTGCGCAACCGATTTTCTGCGTCATCGCACTTCTCTGTGAGGTTTTTAATCTCGGAGGAAAGCCTAGTAACTTCATCGTTCCAGCCTGGTTCTGAAATTTTTCCGCCTGCTTGACCTGTGTGCACTATATTTTCTAAAGCATCAACCCTCAGGGAAAGAGTGCTGACGTGATTTTCGATGCTAGTCTGAGCACTACGTATGTTTGAAAGCTCAGTGAGTACAGTGTTTTGTGATTGTTCAAGACGCGATATCGCCTCGGCGATTGATTCTAGGGTCGCGGGTCCTGGGTTTAGTTCAACGTCGCCGGAGAGGACAAGCAAGAGGTGAACAACATAAGCATTGATGCAGTGTAAGCAACTTTGGTACATCAATTTGCGGCAAGAATCGATATACTCAAGTGGGCACGACACCGCAAATAAAAAGGGATTGCTTGTACGGGTGCAACAAGCATGCGGTAAATAACTAACCTGCACAGAGAGCGGTGTTGGCATGACCGTGTTTGATGCGGTGACGTGCCCCAAGTCGAGCCGGTGCAGACGTGGATTAAGTAGGCATTCCGTTGCAGCCGGTTGCCAGATGAAAGGCTCATTCCAGGCGGGAAAAAGCGGGAAAGTGCTAGCTTCTGCGACGTCCTGAATCAGAGGCGTGAGGTGGAGTGGCTTGATAGGGCGGTGTTGATCGGGTATCAGCAAGCCAGCGAAGCAAAACGGCAACGTCGAGACGGTCCATATCAGGACAGCCTGCACAGAGAGCGGTGTTGGCATGACCGTGTTTGATGCGGTGACGTGCCCCAAGTCGAGCCGGTGCAGACGTGGATTAAGTAGGCATTCCGTTGCAGCCGGTTGCCAGATGAAAGGCTCATTCCAGGCGGGAAAAAGCGGGAAAGTGCTAGCTTCTGCGACGTCCTGAATCAGAGGCGTGAGGTGGAGTGGCTTGATAGGGCGGTGTTGATCGGGTATCAGCAAGCCAGCGAAGCAAAACGGCAACGTCGAGACGGTCCATATCAGGACAGCCTGCACAGAGAGCGGTGTTGGCATGACCGTGTTTGATGCGGTGACGTGCCGCAGACGAGGATGCAGTTTTCTGCAAAACCACACGATTTGCATGCAAATGACGCTTTTGGCAGAACGCGCGTGTGGATTTCTACCAAACGACGTCAAAAGCATGCCAATGCTGCTCTTTTTAGAACCCGCACATGAATTTGTGCCAAAACGCGTTTTAAGCATGAATACGACACTTTTGGTAGACGAGATTGCAGTTTTCTGCAAAACCACACGATTTGCATGCAAATGACGCTTTTGGCAGAACGCGCGTGTGGATTTCTACCAAACGACGTGAAAAGCGTGCCAATGCTGCTCTTTTTAGCACCCGCACTTGGATTTGTGCCAAAACGCGTTTTAAGCATGAATACGACACTTTTGGTAGACGAGATTGCAGTTTTCTGCAAAACCACACGATATGCATGCAAATGACGCTTTTGGCAGAACGCGCGTGTGGATTTCTACCAAACGACGTGAAAAGCATGCCAATGCTGCTCTTTTTAGCACCCGCACATGGATTTGTGCCAAAACGCGTTTTAAGCATGAATACGACACTTTTGGTAGACGAGGATGCAGTTTTCTGCAAAACCACACGATATGCATGCAAATGACGCTTTTGGCAGAACGCGCGTGTGGATTTCTACCAAACGACGTGAAAAGCATGGCAATGCTGCTCTTTTTAGAACCCGCACATGAATTTGTGCCAAAACGCGTTTTAAGCATGAATACGACACTTTTGGTAGACGAGATTGCAGTTTTCTGCAAAACCACACGATTTGCATGCAAATGACGCTTTTGGCAGAACGCGCGTGTGGATTTCTACCAAACGACGTGAAAAGCATGCCAATGCTGCTCTTTTTAGAACCCGCACATGGATTTGTGCCAAAACGCGTTTTAAGCATGAATACGACACTTTTGGTAGACGAGATTGCAGTTTTCTGCAAAACCACACGATATGCATGCAAATGACGCTTTTGGCAGAACGCGCGTGTGGATTTCTACCAAACGACGTGAAAAGCATGCCAATGCTGCTCTTTTTAGAACCCGCACATGGATTTGTGCCAAAACGCGTTTTAAGCATGAATACGACACTTTTGGTAGACGAGGATGCAGTTTTCTGCAAAACCACACGATTTGCATGCAAATGACGCTTTTGGCAGAACGCGCGTGTGGATTTCTACCAAACGACGTGAAAAGCATGCCAATGCTGCTCTTTTTTGCACCCGCACATGGATTTGTGCCAAAACGCGTTTTCAGCATGAATACGACACTTTTGGTAGACGAGGATGCAGTTTTCTGCAAAACAACACGATATGCATGCAAATGACGCTTTTGGCAGAACGCGCGTGTGGATTTCTACCAAACGACGTGAAACGCATGCCAATGCTGCTCTTTTTAGAACCCGCACATGAATTTGTGCCAAAACGCGTTTTAAGCATGAATACGACACTTTTGGTAGACGAGATTGCAGTTTTCTGCAAAACCACACGATATGCATGCAAATGACGCTTTTGGCAGAACGCGCGTGTGGATTTCTACCAAACGACGTGAAAAGCATGCCAATGCTGCTCTTTTTAGAACCCGCACATGGATTTGTGCCAAAACGCGTTTTAAGCATGAATACGACACTTTTGGTAGACGAGGATGCAGTTTTCTGCAAAACCACACGATATGCATGCAAATGACGCTTTTGGCAGAACGCGCGTGTGGATTTCTACCAAACGACGTGAAAAGCGTGCCAATGCTGCTCTTTTTAGCACCCGCACTTGGATTTGTGCCAAAACGCGTTTTAAGCATGAATACGACACTTTTGGTAGACGAGATTGCAGTTTTCTGCAAAACCACACGATATGCATGCAAATGACGCTTTTGGCAGAACGCGCGTGTGGATTTCTACCAAACGACGTGAAAAGCATGCCAATGCTGCTCTTTTTAGAACCCGCACATGGATTTGTGCCAAAACGCGTTTTAAGCATGAATACGACACTTTTGGTAGACGAGATTGCTGTTTTCTGCAAAACCACACGATATGCATGCAAATGACGCTTTTGGCAGAACGCGCGTGTGGATTTCTACCAAACGACGTGAAAAGCATGCCAATGCTGCTCTTTTTAGAACCCGCACATGAATTTGTGCCAAAACGCGTTTTAAGCATGCATACGACACTTTTGGTAGACGAGATTGCAGTTTTCTGCAAAACCACACGATTTGCATGCAAATGACGCTTTTGGCAGAACGCGCGTGTGGATTTCTACCAAACGACGTGAAAAGCGTGCCAATGCTGCTCTTTTTAGCACCCGCACTTGGATTTGTGCCAAAACGCGTTTTAAGCATGAATACGACACTTTTGGTAGACGAGATTGCAGTTTTCTGCAAAACCACACGATATGCATGCAAATGACGCTTTTGGCAGAACGCGCGCGTGGATTTCTACCAAACGACGTGAAAAGCATGCCAATGCTGCTCTTTTTAGAACCCGCACATGGATTTGTGCCAAAACGCGTTTTAAGCATGAATACGACACTTTTGGTAGACGAGATTGCAGTTTTCTGCAAAACCACACGATATGCATGCAAATGACGCTTTTGGCAGAACGCGCGTGTGGATTTTTACCAAACGACGTGAAAAGCATGCCAATGCTGCTCTTTTTAGAACCCGCACATGAATTTGTGCCAAAACGCGTTTTAAGCATGAATACGACACTTTTCGTAGACGAGATTGCAGTTTTCTGCAAAACCACACGATTTGCATGCAAATGACGCTTTTGGCAGAACGCGCGTGTGGATTTCTACCAAACGACGTGAAAAGCGTGCCAATGCTGCT
The DNA here is from genome assembly GCF_038994185.2 of Dermacentor albipictus. NCBI lineage: Eukaryota > Metazoa > Arthropoda > Arachnida > Ixodida > Ixodidae > Dermacentor > Dermacentor albipictus. Next base: position 19,933 of record NW_027225952.1, on the reverse strand, counting down.
CTTTTTAGCACCCGCACTTGGATTTGTGCCAAAACGCGTTTTAAGCATGAATACGACACTTTTGGTAGACGAGATTGCAGTTTTCTGCAAAACCACACGATATGCATGCAAATGACGCTTTTGGCAGAACGCGCGTGTGGATTTCTACCAAACGACGTGAAAAGCATGCCAATGCTGCTCTTTTTAGCACCCGCACATGGATTTGTGCCAAAACGCGTTTTAAGCATGAATACGACACTTTTGGTAGACGAGGATGCAGTTTTCTGCAAAACCACACGATATGCATGCAAATGACGCTTTTGGCAGAACGCGCGTGTGGATTTCTACCAAACGACGTGAAAAGCATGGCAATGCTGCTCTTTTTAGAACCCGCACATGAATTTGTGCCAAAACGCGTTTTAAGCATGAATACGACACTTTTGGTAGACGAGATTGCAGTTTTCTGCAAAACCACACGATTTGCATGCAAATGACGCTTTTGGCAGAACGCGCGTGTGGATTTCTACCAAACGACGTGAAAAGCATGCCAATGCTGCTCTTTTTAGAACCCGCACATGGATTTGTGCCAAAACGCGTTTTAAGCATGAATACGACACTTTTGGTAGACGAGATTGCAGTTTTCTGCAAAACCACACGATATGCATGCAAATGACGCTTTTGGCAGAACGCGCGTGTGGATTTCTACCAAACGACGTGAAAAGCATGCCAATGTTGCTCTTTTTAGAACCCGCACATGAATTTGTGCCAAAACGCGTTTTAAGCATGAATACGACACTTTTGGTAGACGAGATTGCAGTTTTCTGCAAAACCACACGATATGCATGCAAATGACGCTTTTGGCAGAACGCGCGTGTGGATTTCTACCAAACGACGTGAAAAGCATGCCAATGCTGCTCTTTTTAGCACCCGCACATGGATTTGTGCCAAAACGCGTTTTAAGCATGAATACGACACTTTTGGTAGACGAGGATGCAGTTTTCTGCAAAACCACACGATTTGCATGCAAATGACGCTTTTGGCAGAACGCGCGTGTGGATTTCTTCCAAACGACGTGAAAAGCATGCCAATGCTGCTCTTTTTAGAACCCGCACATGAATTTGTGCCAAAACGCGTTTTAAGCATGAATACGACACTTTTGGTAGACGAGATTGCAGTTTTCTGCAAAACCACACGATTTGCATGCAAATGACGCTTTTGGCAGAACGCGCGTGTGGATTTCTACCAAACGACGTGAAAAGCGTGCCAATGCTGCTCTTTTTAGCACCCGCACTTGGATTTGTGCCAAAACGCGTTTTAAGCATGAATACGACACTTTTGGTAGACGAGATTGCAGTTTTCTGCAAAACCACACGATATGCATGCAAATGACGCTTTTGGCAGAACGCGCGTGTGGATTTCTACCAAACGACGTGAAAAGCATGCCAATGCTGCTCTTTTTAGAACCCGCACATGGATTTGTGCCAAAACGCGTTTTAAGCATGAATACGACACTTTTGGTAGACGAGATTGCTGTTTTCTGCAAAACCACACGATATGCATGCAAATGACGCTTTTGGCAGAACGCGCGTGTGGATTTCTACCAAACGACGTGAAAAGCATGCCAATGCTGCTCTTTTTAGAACCCGCACATGAATTTGTGCCAAAACGCGTTTTAAGCATGAATACGACACTTTTGGTAGACGAGATTGCAGTTTTCTGCAAAACCACACGATTTGCATGCAAATGACGCTTTTGGCAGAACGCGCGTGTGGATTTCTACCAAACGACGTGAAAAGCATGCCAATGCTGCTCTTTTTAGCACCCGCACATGGATTTGTGCCAAAACGCGTTTTAAGCATGAATACGACACTTTTGGTAGACGAGGATGCAGTTTTCTGCAAAACCACACGATATGCATGCAAATGACGCTTTTGGCAGAAAGCGCGTGTGGATTTCTACCAAACGACGTGAAAAGCATGGCAATGCTGCTCTTTTTAGAACCCGCACATGAATTTGTGCCAAAACGCGTTTTAAGCATGAATACGACACTTTTGGTAGACGAGATTGCAGTTTTCTGCAAAACCACACGATTTGCATGCAAATGACGCTTTTGGCAGAACGCGCGTGTGGATTTCTACCAAACGACGTGAAAAGCATGCCAATGCTGCTCTTTTTAGAACCCGCACATGGATTTGTGCCAAAACGCGTTTTAAGCATGAATACGACACTTTTGGTAGACGAGATTGCAGTTTTCTGCAAAACCACACGATATGCATGCAAATGACGCTTTTGGCAGAACGCGCGTGTGGATTTCTACCAAACGACGTGAAAAGCATGCCAATGCTGCTCTTTTTAGAACCCGCACATGGATTTGTGCCAAAACGCGTTTTAAGCATGAATACGACACTTTTGGTAGACGAGGACGCAGTTTTCTGCAAAACCACACGATATGCATGCAAATGACGCTTTTGGCAGAACGCGCGTGTGGATTTCTACCAAACGACGTTAAAAGCGTGCCAATGCTGCTCTTTTTAGCACCCGCACTTGGATTTGTGCCAAAACGCGTTTTAAGCATGAATACGACACTTTTGGTAGACGAGATTGCAGTTTTCTGCAAAACCACACGATATGCATGCAAATGACGCTTTTGGCAGAACGCGCGTGTGGATTTCTACCAAACGACGTGAAAAGCATGCCAATGCTGCTCTTTTTAGAACCCGCACATGGATTTGTGCCAAAACGCGTTTTAAGCATGAATACGACACTTTTGGTAGACGAGATTGCAGTTTTCTGCAAAACCACACGATATGCATGCAAATGACGCTTTTGGCAGAACGCGCGTGTGGATGTCTACCAAACGACGTGAAAAGCATGCCAATGCTGCTCTTTTTAGAACCCGCACATGAATTTGTGCCAAAACGCGTTTTAAGCATGAATACGACACTTTTGGTAGACGAGATTGCAGTTTTCTGCAAAACCACACGATTTGCATGCAGATGACGCTTTTGGCAGAACGCGCGTGTGGATTTCTACCAAACGACGTGAAAAGCGTGCCAATGCTGCTCTTTTTAGCAACCGCACTTGGATTTGTGCCAAAACGCGTTTTAAGCATGAATACGACACTTTTGGTAGACGAGATTGCAGTTTTCTGCAAAACCACACGATATGCATGCAAATGACGCTTTTGGCAGAACGCGCGTGTGGATTTCTACCAAACGACGTGAAAAGCATGCCAATGCTGCTCTTTTTAGCACCCGCACATGGATTTGTGCCAAAACGCGTTTTAAGCATGAATACGACACTTTTGGTAGACGAGGATGCAGTTTTCTGCAAAACCACACGATATGCATGCAAATGACGCTTTTGGCAGAACGCGCGTGTGGATTTCTACCAAACGACGTGAAAAGCATGCCAATGCTGCTCTTTTTAGAACCCGCACATGGATTTGTGCCAAAACGCGTTTTAAGCATGAATACGACACTTTTGGTAGACGAGGATGCAGTTTTCTGCAAAACCACACGATTTGCATGCAAATGACGCTTTTGGCAGAACGCGCGTGTGGATTTCTACCAAACGACGTGAAAAGCATGCCAATGCTGCTCTTTTTAGCACCCGCACATGGATTTGTGCCAAAACGCGTTTTCAGCATGAATACGACACTTTTGGTAGACGAGATTGCAGTTTTCTGCAAAACCACACGATATGCATGCAAATGACGCTTTTGGCAGAACGCGCGTGTGGATTTCTACCAAACGACGTGAAAAGCATGCCAATGCTGCTCTTTTTAGCACCCGCACATGGATTTGTGCCAAAACGCGTTTTAAGCATGAATACGACACTTTTGGTAGACGAGGATGCAGTTTTCTGCAAAACCACACGATATGCATGCAAATGACGCTTTTGGCAGAACGCGCGTGTGGATTTCTACCAAACGACGTGAAAAGCATGGCAATGCTGCTCTTTTTAGAACCCGCACATGAATTTGTGCCAAAACGCGTTTTAAGCATGAATACGACACTTTTGGTAGACGAGATTGCAGTTTTCTGCAAAACCACACGATTTGCATGCAAATGACGCTTTTGGCAGAACGCGCGTGTGCATTTCTACCAAACGACGTGAAAAGCATGCCAATGCTGCTCTTTTTAGAACCCGCACATGGATTTGTGCCAAAACGCGTTTTAAGCATGAATACGACACTTTTGGTAGACGAGATTGCAGTTTTCTGCAAAACCACACGATATGCATGCAAATGACGCTTTTGGCAGAACGCGCGTGTGGATTTCTACCAAACGACGTGAAAAGCATGCCAATGTTGCTCTATTTAGAACCCGCACATGAATTTGTGCCAAAACGCGTTTTAAGCATGAATACGACACTTTTGGTAGACGAGATTGCAGTTTTCTGCAAAACCACACGATATGCATGCAAATGACGCTTTTGGCAGAACGCGCGTGTGGATTTCTACCAAACGACGTGAAAAGCATGCCAATGCTGCTCTTTTTAGCACCCGCACATGGATTTGTGCCAAAACGCGTTTTAAGCATGAATACGACACTTTTGGTAGACGAGGATGCAGTTTTCTGCAAAACCACACGATTTGCATGCAAATGACGCTTTTGGCAGAACGCGCGTGTGGATTTCTACCAAACGACGTGAAAAGCATGCCAATGCTGCTCTTTTTAGAACCCGCACATGAATTTGTGCCAAAACGCGTTTTAGGCATGAATACGACACTTTTGGTAGACGAGATTGCAGTTTTCTGCAAAACCACACGATTTGCATGCAAATGACGCTTTTGGCAGAACGCGCGTGTGCATTTCTACCAAACGACGTGAAAACCGTGCCAATGCTGCTCTTTTTAGCACCCGCACTTGGATTTGTGCCAAAACGCGTTTTAAGCATGAATACGACACTTTTGGTAGACGAGATTGCAGTTTTCTGCAAAACCACACGATATGCATGCAAATGACGCTTTTGGCAGAACGCGCGTGTGGATTTCTACCAAACGACGTGAAAAGCATGCCAATGCTGCTCTTTTTAGAACCCGCACAAGGATTTGTGCCAAAACGCGTTTTAAGCATGAATACGACACTTTTGGTAGACGAGATTGCTGTTTTCTGCAAAACCACACGATATGCATGCAAATGACGCTTTTGGCAGAACGCGCGTGTGGATTTCTACCAAACGACGTGAAAAGCATGCCAATGCTGCTCTTTTTAGAACCCGCACATGAATTTGTGCCAAAACGCGTTTTAAGCATGAATACGACACTTTTGGTAGACGAGATTGCAGTTTTCTGCAAAACCACACGATTTGCATGCAAATGACGCTTTTGGCAGAACGCGCGTGTGGATTTCTACCAAACGACGTGAAAAGCATGCCAATGCTGCTCTTTTTAGAACCCGCACATGGATTTGTGGCAAAACGCGTTTTAAGCATGAATACGACACTTTTGGTAGACGAGATTGCAGTTTTCTGCAAAACCACACGATATGCATGCAAATGACGCTTTTGGCAGAACGCGCGTGTGGATTTCTACCAAACGACGTGAAAAGCATGCCAATGTTGCTCTTTTTAGAACCCGCACATGAATTTGTGCCAAAACGCGTTTTAAGCATGAATACGACACTTTTGGTAGACGAGATTGCAGTTTTCTGCAAAACCACACGATATGCATGCAAATGACGCTTTTGGCAGAACGCGCGTGTGGATTTCTACCAAACGACGTGAAAAGCATGCCAATGCTGCTCTTTTTAGCACCCGCACATGGATTTGTGCCAAAACGCGTTTTAAGCATGAATACGACACTTTTGGTAGACGAGGATGCAGTTTTCTGCAAAACCACACGATTTGCTTGCAAATGACGCTTTTGGCAGAACGCGCGTGTGGATTTCTACCAAACGACGTGAAAAGCATGCCAATGCTGCTCTTTTTAGAACCCGCACATGAATTTGTGCCAAAACGCGTTTTAAGCATGAATACGACACTTTTGGTAGACGAGATTGCAGTTTTCTGCAAAACCACACGATTTGCATGCAAATGACGCTTTTGGCAGAACGCGCGTGTGGATTTCTACCAAACGACGTGAAAAGCGTGCCAATGCTGCTCTTTTTAGCACCCGCACTTGGATTTGTGCCAAAACGCGTTTTAAGCATGAATACGACACTTTTGGTAGACGAGATTGCAGTTTTCTGCAAAACCACACGATATGCATGCAAATGACGCTTTTGGCAGAACGCGCGTGTGGATTTCTACCAAACGACGTGAAAAGCATGCCAATGCTGCTCTTTTTAGAACCCGCACATGGATTTGTGCCAAAACGCGTTTTAAGCATGAATACGACACTTTTGGTAGACGAGATTGCTGTTTTCTGCAAAACCACACGATGTGCATGCAAATGACGCTTTTGGCAGAACGCGCGTGTGGATTTCTACCAAACGACGTGAAAAGCATGCCAATGCTGCTCTTTTTAGAACCCGCACATGAATTTGTGCCAAAACGCGTTTTAAGCATGAATACGACACTTTTGGTAGACGAGATTGCAGTTTTCTGCAAAACCACACGATTTGCATGCAAATGACGCTTTTGGCAGAACGCGCGTGTGGATTTCTACCAAACGACGTGAAAAGCATGCCAATGCTGCTCTTTTTAGAACCCGCACATGGATTTGTGCCAAAACGCGTTTTAAGCATGAATACGACACTTTTGGTAGACGAGATTGCAGTTTTCTGCAAAACCACACGATATGCATGCAAATGACGCTTTTGGCAGAACGCGCGTGTGGATTTCTACCAAACGACGTGAAAAGCATGCCAATGCTGCTCTTTTTAGCACCCGCACATTAATTTGTGCCAAAACGCGTTTTAAGCATGAATACGACACTTTTGGTAGACGAGGATGCAGTTTTCTGCAAAACCACACGATTTGCATGCAAATGACGCTTTTGGCAGAACGCGCGCGTGGATTTCTACCAAACGACGTGAAAAGCATGCCAATGCTGCTCTTTTTAGAACCCGCACATGAATTTGTGCCAAAACGCGTTTTAAGCATGAATACGACACTTTTGGTAGACGAGATTGCAGTTTTCTGCAAAACCACACGATTTGCATGCAAATGACGCTTTTGGCAGAACGCGCGTGTGGATTTCTACCAAACGACGTGAAAAGCGTGCCAATGCTGCTCTTTTTAGCACCCGCACTTGGATTTGTGCCAAAACGCGTTTTAAGCATGAATACGACACTTTTGGTAGACGAGATTGCAGTTTTCTGCAAAACCACACGATATGCATGCAAATGACGCTTTTGGCAGAACGCGCGTGTGGATTTCTACCAAACGACGTGAAAAGCATGCCAATGCTGCTCTTTTTAGAACGCGCACATGGATTTGTGCCAAAACGCGTTTTAAGCATGAATACGACACTTTTGGTAGACGAGATTGCTGTTTTCTGCAAAACCACACGATATGCATGCAAATGACGCTTTTGGCAGAACGCGCGTGTGGATTTCTACCAAACGACGTGAAAAGCATGCCAATGCTGCTCTTTTTAGAACCCGCACATGAATTTGTGCCAAAACGCGTTTTAAGCATGAATACAACACTTTTGGTAGACGAGATTGCAGTTTTCTGCAAAACCACACGATTTGCATGCAAATGACGCTTTTGGCAGAACGCGCGTGTGGATTTCTACCAAACGACGTGAAAAGCATGCCAATGCTGCTCTTTTTAGCACCCGCACATGGATTTGTGCCAAAACGCGTTTTAAGCATGAATACGACACTTTTGGTAGACGAGGATGCAGTTTTCTGCAAAACCACACGATATGCATGCAAATGACGCTTTTGGCAGAACGCGCGTGTGGATTTCTACCAAACGACGTGAAAAGCATGGCAATGCTGCTCTTTTTAGAACCCGCACTTGGATTTGTGCCAAAACGCGTTTTAAGCATGAATACGACACTTTTGGTAGACGAGATTGCAGTTTTCTGCAAAACCACACGATATGCATGCAAATGACGCTTTTGGCAGAACGCGCGTGTGGATTTCTACCAAACGACGTGAAAAGCATGCCAATGCTGCTCTTTTTAGAACCCGCACATGGATTTGTGCCAAAACGCGTTTTAAGCATGAATACGACACTTTTGGTAGACGAGATTGCAGTTTTCTGCAAAACCACACGATATGCATGCAAATGACGCTTTTGGCAGAACGCGCGTGTGGATTTCTACCAAACGACGTGAAAAGCATGCCAATGCTGCTCTTTTAGAACCCGCACATGAATTTGTGCCAAAGCGCGTTTTAAGCATGAATACGACACTTTTGGTAGACGAGATTGCAGTTTTCTGCAAAACCACACGATTTGCATGCAAATGACGCTTTTGGCAGAACGCGCGTGTGGATTTCTACCAAACGACGTGAAAAGCGTGCCAATGCTGCTCTTTTTAGCACCCGCACTTGGATTTGTGCCAAAACGCGTTTTAAGCATGAATACGACACTTTTGGTAGACGAGATTGCAGTTTTCTGCAAAACCACACGATATGCATGCAAATGACGCTTTTGGCAGAACGCGCGTGTGGATTTCTACCAAACGACGTGAAAAGCATGCCAATGCTGCTCTTTTTAGCACCCGCACATGAATTTGTGCCAAAACGCGTTTTAAGCATGAATACGACACTTTTGGTAGACGAGGATGCAGTTTTCTGCAAAACCACACGATATGCATGCAAATGACGCTTTTGCCAGAACGCGCGTGTGGATTTCTACCAAACGACGTGAAAAGCATGGCAATGCTGCTCTTTTTAGAACCCGCACATGAATTTGTGCCAAAACGCGTTTTAAGCATGAATACGACACTTTTGGTAGACGAGATTGCAGTTTTCTGCAAAACCACACGATTTGCATGCAAATGACGCTTTTGGCAGAACGCGCGTGTGGATTTCTACCAAACGACGTGAAAAGCATGCCAATGCTGCTCTTTTTAGAACCCGCACATGGATTTGTGCCAAAACGCGTTTTAAGCATGAATACGACACTTTTGGTAGACGAGATTGCAGTTTTCTGCAAAACCACACGATATGCATGCAAATGACGCTTTTGGCAGAACGCGCGTGTGGATTTCTACCAAACGACGTGAAAAGCATGCCAATGCTGCTCTTTTTAGCACCCGCACATGGATTTGTGCCAAAACGCGTTTTAAGCATGAATACGACACTTTTGGTAGACGAGGATGCAGTTTTCTGCAAAACCACACGATTTGCATGAAATGACGCTTTTGGCAGAACGCGCGTGTGGATTTCTACCAAACGACGTCAAAAGCATGCCAATGCTGCTCTTTTTAGAACCCGCACATGAATTTGTGCCAAAACGCGTTTTAAGCATGAATACGACACTTTTGGTAGACGAGATTGCAGTTTTCTGCAAAACCACACGATTTGCATGCAAATGACGCTTTTGGCAGAACGCGCGTGTGGATTTCTACCAAACGACGTGAAAAGCGTGCCAATGCTGCTCTTTTTAGCACCCGCACTTGGATTTGTGCCAAAACGCGTTTTAAGCATGAATACGACACTTTTGGTAGACGAGATTGCAGTTTTCTGCAAAACCACACGATATGCATGCAAATGACGCTTTTGGCAGAACGCGCGTGTGGATTTCTACCAAACGACGTGAAAAGCATGCCAATGCTGCTCTTTTTAGCACCCGCACACGGATTTGTGCCAAAACGCGTTTTAAGCATGAATACGACACTTTTGGTAGACGAGGATGCAGTTTTCTGCAAAACCACACGATATGCATGCAAATGACGCTTTTGGCAGAACGCGCGTGTGGATTTCTACCAAACGACGTGAAAAGCATGGCAATGCTGCTCTTTTTAGAACCCGCACATGAATTTGTGCCAAAACGCGTTTTAAGCATGAATACGACACTTTTGGTAGACGAGATTGCAGTTTTCTGCAAAACCACACGATTTGCATGCAAATGACGCTTTTGGCAGAACGCGCGTGTGGATTTCTACCAAACGACGTGAAAAGCATGCCAATGCTGCTCTTTTTAGAACCCGCACATGGATTTGTGCCAAAACGCGTTTTAAGCATGAATACGACACTTTTGGTAGACGAGATTGCAGTTTTCTGCAAAACCACACGATATGCATGCAAATGACGCTTTTGGCAGAACGCGCGTGTGGATTTCTACCAAACGACGTGAAAAGCATGCCAATGCTGCTCTTTTTAGAACCCGCACATGGATTTGTGCCAAAACGCGTTTTAAGCATGAATACGACACTTTTGGTAGACGAGGATGCAGTTTTCTGCAAAACCACACGATTTGCATGCAAATGACGCTTTTGGCAGAACGCGCGTGTGGATTTCTACCAAACGACGTGAAAAGCATGCCAATGCTGCTCTTTTTAGCACCCGCACATGGATTTGTGCCAAAAACGCGTTTTCAGCATGAATACGACACTTTTGGTAGACGAAGATGCAGTTTTCTGCAAAACCACACGATATGCATGCAAATGACGCTTTTGGCAGAACGCGCGTGTGGATTTCTACCAAACGACGTGAAACGCATGCCAATGCTGCTCTTTTTAGAACCCGCACATGAATTTGTGCCAAAACGCGTTTTAAGCATGAATACGACACTTTTGGTAGACGAGATTGCAGTTTTCTGCAAAACCACACGATATGCATGCAAATGACGCTTTTGGCAGAACGCGCGTGTGGATTTCTACCAAACGACGTGAAAAGCATGCCAATGCTGCTCTTTTTAGAACCCGCACATGGATTTGTGCCAAAACGCGTTTTAAGCATGAATACGACACTTTTGGTAGACGAGGATGCAGTTTTCTGCAAAACCACACGATATGCATGCAAATGACGCTTTTGGCAGAACGCGCGTGTGGATTTCTACCAAACGACGTGAAAAGCGTGCCAATGCTGCTCTTTTTAGCACCCGCACTTGGATTTGTGCCAAAACGCGTTTTAAGCATGAATACGACACTTTTGGTAGACGAGATTGCAGTTTTCTGCAAAACCACACGATATGCATGCAAATGACGCTTTTGGCAGAACGCGCGTGTGGATTTCTACCAAACGACGTGAAAAGCATGCCAATGCTGCTCTTTTTAGAACCCGCACATGGATTTGTGCCAAAACGCGTTTTAAGCATGAATACGACACTTTTGGTAGACGAGATTGCTGTTTTCTGCAAAACCACACGATATGCATGCAAATGACGCTTTTGGCAGAACGCGCGTGTGGATTTCTACCAAACGACGTGAAAAGCATGCCAATGCTGCTCTTTTTAGAACCCGCACATGAATTTGTGCCAAAACGCGTTTTAAGCATGCATACGACACTTTTGGTAGACGAGATTGCAGTTTTCTGCAAAACCACACGATTTGCATGCAAATGACGCTTTTGGCAGAACGCGCGTGTGGATTTCTACCAAACGACGTGAAAAGCGTGCCAATGCTGCTCTTTTTAGCACCCGCACTTGGATTTGTGCCAAAACGCGTTTTAAGCATGAATACGACACTTTTGGTAGACGAGATTGCAGTTTTCTGCAAAACCACACGATATGCATGCAAATGGACGCTTTTGGCAGAACGCGCGTGTGGATTTCTACCAAACGACGTGAAAAAGCATGCCAATGCTGCTCTTTTTAGAACCCGCACATGGATTTGTGCCAAAACGCGTTTTAAGCATGAATACGACACTTTTGGTAGACGAGATTGCAGTTTTCTGCAAAACCACACGATATGCATGCAAATGACGCTTTTGGCAGAACGCGCGTGTGGATTTCTACCAAACGACGTGAAAAGCATGCCAATGCTGCTCTTTTTAGAACCCGCACATGAATTTGTGCCAAAACGCGTTTTAAGCATGAATACGACACTTTTGGTAGACGAGATTGCAGTTTTCTGCAAAACCACACGATTTGCATGCAAATGACGCTTTTGGCAGAACGCGCGTGTGGATTTCTACCAAACGACGTGAAAAGCGTGCCAATGCTGCTCTTTTTAGCACCCGCACTTGGATTTGTGCCAAAACGCGTTTTAAGCATGAATACGACACTTTTGGTAGACGAGATTGCAGTTTTCTGCAAAACCACACGATATGCATGCAAATGACGCTTTTGGCAGAACGCGCGTGTGGATTTCTACCAAACGACGTGAAAAGCATGCCAATGCTGCTCTTTTTAGCACCCGCACATGGATTTGTGCCTAAACGCGTTTTAAGCATGAATACGACACTTTTGGTAGACGAGATGCAGTTTTCTGCAAAACCACACGATATGCATGCAAATGACGCTTTTGGCAGAACGCGCGTGTGGATTTCTACCAAACGACGTGAAAAGCATGGCAATGCTGCTCTTTTTAGAACCCGCACATGAATTTGTGCCAAAACGCGTTTTAAGCATGAATACGACACTTTTGGTAGACGAGATTGCAGTTTTCTGCAAAACCACACGATTTGCATGCAAATGACGCTTTTGGCAGAACGCGCGTGTGGATTTCTACCAAACGACGTGAAAAGCATGCCAATGCTGCTCTTTTTAGAACCCGCACATGGATTTGTGCCAAAACGCGTTTTAAGCATGAATACGACACTTTTGGTAGACGAGATTGCAGTTTTCTGCAAAACCACACGATATGCATGCAAATGACGCTTTTGGCAGAACGCGCGTGTGGATTTCTACCAAACGACGTGAAAAGCATGCCAATGTTGCTCTTTTTAGAACCCGCACATGAATTTGTGCCAAAACGCGTTTTCAGCATGAATACGACACTTTTGGTAGACGAGATTGCAGTTTTCTGCAAAACCACACGATATGCATGCAAATGACGCTTTTGGCAGAACGCGCGTGTGGATTTCTACCAAACGACGTGAAAAGCATGCCAATGCTGCTCTTTTAGCACCCGCACATGGATTTGTGCCAAAACGCGTTTTAAGCATGAATACGACACTTTTGGTAGACGAGGATGCAGTTTTCTGCAAAACCACACGATTCGCATGCAAATGACGCTTTTGGCAGAACGCGCGTGTGGATTTCTTCCAAACGACGTGAAAAGCATGCCAATGCTGCTCTTTTTAGAACCCGCACATGAATTTGTGCCAAAACGCGTTTTAAGCATGAATACGACACTTTTGGTAGACGAGATTGCAGTTTTCTGCAAAACCACACGATTTGCATGCAAATGACGCTTTTGGCAGAACGCGCGTGTGGATTTCTACCAAACGACGTGAAAAGCGTGCCAATGCTGCTCTTTTTAGCACCCGCACTTGGATTTGTGCCAAAACGCGTTTTAAGCATGAATACGACACTTTTGGTAGACGAGATTGCAGTTTTCTGCAAAACCACACGATATGCATGCAAATGACGCTTTTGGCAGAACGCGCGTGTGGATTTCTACCAAACGACGTGAAAAGCATGCCAATGCTGCTCTTTTTAGAACCCGCACATGGATTTGTGCCAAAACGCGTTTTAAGCATGAATACGACACTTTTGGTAGACGAGATTGCTGTTTTCTGCAAAACCACACGATATGCATGCAAATGACGCTTTTGGCAGAACGCGCGTGTGGATTTCTACCAAACGACGTGAAAAGCATGCCAATGCTGCTCTTTTTAGAACCCGCACATGAATTTGTGCCAAAACGCGTTTTAAGCATGAATACGACACTTTTGGTAGACGAGATTGCAGTTTTCTGCAAAACCACACGATTTGCATGCAAATGACGCTTTTGGCAGAACGCGCGTGTGGATTTCTACCAAACGACGTGAAAAGCGTGCCAATGCTGCTCTTTTTAGCACCCGCACTTGGATTTGTGCCAAAACGCGTTTTAAGCATGAATACGACACTTTTGGTAGACGAGATTGCAGTTTTCTGCAAAACCACACGATATGCATGCAAATGACGCTTTTGGCAGAACGCGCGTGTGGATTTCTACCAAACGACGTGAAAAGCATGCCAATGCTGCTCTTTTTAGCACCCGCACATGGATTTGTGCCAAAACGCGTTTTAAGCATGAATACGACACTTTTGGTAGACGAGGATGCAGTTTTCTGCAAAACCACACGATATGCATGCAAATGACGCTTTTGGCAGAACGCGCGTGTGGATTTCTACCAAACGACGTGAAAAGCATGCCAATGCTGCTCTTTTTAGAACCCGCACATGAATTTGTGCCAAAACGCGTTTTAAGCATGAATACGACACTTTTGGTAGACGAGATTGCAGTTTTCTGCAAAACCACACGATTTGCATGCAAATGACGCTTTTGGCAGAACGCGCGTGTGGATTTCTACCAAACGACGTGAAAAGCATGCCAATGCTGCTCTTTTTAGAACCCGCACATGGATTTGTGCCAAAACGCGTTTTAAGCATGAATACGACACTTTTGGTAGACGAGATTGCAGTTTTCTGCAAAACCACACGATATGCATGCAAATGACGCTTTTGGCAGAACGCGCGTGTGGATTTCTACCAAACGACGTGAAAAGCATGCCAATGCTGCTCTTTTTAGAACCCGCACATGAATTTGTGCCAAAACGCGTTTTAAGCATGAATACGACACTTTTGGTAGACGAGATTGCAGTTTTCTGCAAAACCACACGATTTGCATGCAAATGACGCTTTTGGCAGAACGCGCGTGTGGATTTCTACCAAACGACGTGAAAAGCGTGCCAATGCTGCTCTTTTTAGCACCCGCACTTGGATTTGTGCCAAAACGCGTTTTAAGCATGAATACGACACTTTTGGTAGACGAGATTGCAGTTTTCTGCAAAACCACACGATATGCATGCAAATGACGCTTTTGGCAGAACGCGCGTGTGGATTTCTACCAAACGACGTGAAAAGCATGCCAATGCTGCTCTTTTTAGCACCCGCACATGGATTTGTGCCTAAACGCGTTTTAAGCATGAATACGACACTTTTGGTAGACGAGGATTGCAGTTTTCTGCAAAACCACACGATATGCATGCAAATGACGCTTTTGGCAGAACGCGCGTGTGGATTTCTACCAAACGACGTGAAAAGCATGCAATGCTGCTCTTTTTAGAACCCGCACATGAATTTGTGCCAAAACGCGTTTTAAGCATGAATACGACACTTTTGGTAGACGAGATTGCAGTTTTCTGCAAAACCACACGATTTGCATGCAAATGACGCTTTTGGCAGAACGCGCGTGTGGATTTCTACCAAACGACGTGAAAAGCATGCCAATGCTGCTCTTTTTAGAACCCGCACATGATTTGTGCCAAAACGCGTTTTAAGCATGAATACGACACTTTTGGTAGACGAGATTGCAGTTTTCTGCAAAACCACACGATATGCATGCAAATGACGCTTTTGGCAGAACGCGCGTGTGGATTTCTACCAAACGACGTGAAAAGCATGCCAATGCTGCTCTTTTTAGAACCCGCACATGAATTTGTGCCAAAACGCGTTTTCAGCATGAATACGACACTTTTGGTAGACGAGATTGCAGTTTTCTGCAAAACCACACGATATGCATGCAAATGACGCTTTTGGCAGAACGCGCGTGTGGATTTCTACCAAACGACGTGAAAAGCATGCCAATGCTGCTCTTTTTAGCACCCGCACATGGATTTGTACCAAAACGCGTTTTTAAGCATGAATACGACACTTTTGGTAGACGAGGATGCAGTTTTCTGCAAAACCACACGATTCGCATGCAAATGACGCTTTTGGCAGAACGCGCGTGTGGATTTCTTCCAAACGACGTGAAAAGCATGCAATGCTGCTCTTTTTAGAACCCGCACATGAATTTGTGCCAAAACGCGTTTTAAGCATGAATACGACACTTTTGGTAGACGAGATTGCAGTTTTCTGCAAAACCACACGATATGCATGCAAATGACGCTTTTGGCAGAACGCGCGTGTGGATTTCTACCAAACGACGTGAAAAGCATGCCAATGCTGCTCTTTTTAGCACCCGCACATTAATTTGTGCCAAAACGCGTTTTTAAGCATGAATACGACACTTTTGGTAGACGAGGATGCAGTTTTCTGCAAAACCACACGATTTGCATGCAAATGACGCTTTTGGCAGAACGCGCGCGTGGATTTCTACCAAACGACGTGAAAAGCATGCCAATGCTGCTCTTTTTAGAACCCGCACATGAATTTGTGCCAAAACGCGTTTTAAGCATGAATACGACACTTTTGGTAGACGAGATTGCAGTTTTCTGCAAAACCACACGATTTGCATGCAAATGACGCTTTTGGCAGAACGCGCGTGTGGATTTCTACCAAACGACGTGAAAAGCGTGCCAATGCTGCTCTTTTTAGCACCCGCACTTGGATTTGTGCCAAAACGCGTTTTAAGCATGAATACGACACTTTTGGTAGACGAGATTGCAGTTTTCTGCAAAACCACACGATATGCATGCAAATGACGCTTTTGGCAGAACGCGCGTGTGGATTTCTACCAAACGACGTGAAAAGCATGCCAATGCTGCTCTTTTTAGAACCCGCACATGAATTTGTGCCAAAACGCGTTTTAAGCATGAATACAACACTTTTGGTAGACGAGATTGCAGTTTTCTGCAAAACCACACGATTTGCATGCAAATGACGCTTTTGGCAGAACGCGCGTGTGGATTTCTACCAAACGACGTGAAAAGCATGCCAATGCTGCTCTTTTTAGCACCCGCACATGGATTTGTGCCAAAACGCGTTTTAAGCATGAATACGACACTTTTGGTAGACGAGATTGCAGTTTTCTGCAAAACCACACGATTTGCATGCAAATGACGCTTTTGGCAGAACGCGCGTGTGGATTTCTACCAAACGACGTGAAAAGCGTGCCAATGCTGCTCTTTTTAGCACCCGCACTTGGATTTGTGCCAAAACGCGTTTTAAGCATGAATACGACACTTTTGGTAGACGAGATTGCAGTTTTCTGCAAAACCACACGATATGCATGCAAATGACGCTTTTGGCAGAACGCGCGTGTGGATTTCTACCAAACGACGTGAAAAGCATGCCAATGCTGCTCTTTTTAGAACCCGCACATGAATTTGTGCCAAAACGCGTTTTAAGCATGAATACAACACTTTTGGTAGACGAGATTGCAGTTTTCTGCAAAACCACACGATTTGCATGCAAATGACGCTTTTGGCAGAACGCGCGTGTGGATTTCTACCAAACGACGTGAAAAGCATGCCAATGCTGCTCTTTTTAGCACCCGCACATGGATTTGTGCCAAAACGCGTTTTAAGCATGAATACGACACTTTTGGTAGACGAGGATGCAGTTTTCTGCAAAACCACACGATATGCATGCAAATGACGCTTTTGGCAGAACGCGCGTGTGGATTTCTACCAAACGACGTGAAAAGCATGGCAATGCTGCTCTTTTTAGAACCCGCACTTGGATTTGTGCCAAAACGCGTTTTAAGCATGAATACGACACTTTTGGTAGACGAGATTGCAGTTTTCTGCAAAACCACACGATATGCATGCAAATGACGCTTTTGGCAGAACGCGCGTGTGGATTTCTACCAAACGACGTGAAAAGCATGCCAATGCTGCTCTTTTTAGAACCCGCACATGGATTTGTGCCAAAACGCGTTTTAAGCATGAATACGACACTTTTGGTAGACGAGATTGCAGTTTTCTGCAAAACCACACGATATGCATGCAAATGACGCTTTTGGCAGAACGCGCGTGTGGATTTCTACCAAACGACGTGAAAAGCATGCCAATGCTGCTCTTTTTAGCACCCGCACATGAATTTGTGCCAAAACGCGTTTTAAGCATGAATACGACACTTTTGGTAGACGAGGATGCAGTTTTCTGCAAAACCACACGATATGCATGCAAATGACGCTTTTGCCAGAACGCGCGTGTGGATTTCTACCAAACGACGTGAAAAGCATGGCAATGCTGCTCTTTTTAGAACCCGCACATGAATTTGTGCCAAAACGCGTTTTAAGCATGAATACGACACTTTTGGTAGACGAGATTGCAGTTTTCTGCAAAACCACACGATTTGCATGCAAATGACGCTTTTGGCAGAACGCGCGTGTGGATTTCTACCAAACGACGTGAAAAGCATGCCAATGCTGCTTTTTAGACCCGCACATGGATTTGTGCCAAAACGCGTTTTAAGCATGAATACGACACTTTTGGTAGACGAGATTGCAGTTTTCTGCAAAACCACACGATATGCATGCAAATGACGCTTTTGGCAGAACGCGCGTGTGGATTTCTACCAAACGACGTGAAAAGCATGCCAATGCTGCTCTTTTTAGCACCCGCACATGGATTTGTGCCAAAACGCGTTTTAAGCATGAATACGACACTTTTGGTAGACGAGGATGCAGTTTTCTGCAAAACCACACGATTTGCATGAAATGACGCTTTTGGCAGAACGCGCGTGTGGATTTCTACCAAACGACGTCAAAAGCATGCCAATGCTGCTCTTTTTAGAACCCGCACATGAATTTGTGCCAAAACGCGTTTTAAGCATGAATACGACACTTTTGGTAGACGAGATTGCAGTTTTCTGCAAAACCACACGATTTGCATGCAAATGACGCTTTTGGCAGAACGCGCGTGTGGATTTCTACCAAACGACGTGAAAAGCGTGCCAATGCTGCTCTTTTTAGCACCCGCACTTGGATTTGTGCCAAAACGCGTTTTAAGCATGAATACGACACTTTTGGTAGACGAGATTGCAGTTTTCTGCAAAACCACACGATATGCATGCAAATGACGCTTTTGGCAGAACGCGCGTGTGGATTTCTACCAAACGACGTGAAAAGCATGCCAATGCTGCTCTTTTTAGCACCCGCACACGGATTTGTGCCAAAACGCGTTTTAAGCATGAATACGACACTTTTGGTAGACGAGGATGCAGTTTTCTGCAAAACCACACGATATGCATGCAAATGACGCTTTTGGCAGAACGCGCGTGTGGATTTCTACCAAACGACGTGAAAAGCATGGCAATGCTGCTCTTTTTAGAACCCGCACATGAATTTGTGCCAAAACGCGTTTTAAGCATGAATACGACACTTTTGGTAGACGAGATTGCAGTTTTCTGCAAAACCACACGATTTGCATGCAAATGACGCTTTTGGCAGAACGCGCGTGTGGATTTCTACCAAACGACGTGAAAAGCATGCCAATGCTGCTCTTTTTAGAACCCGCACATGGATTTGTGCCAAAACGCGTTTTAAGCATGAATACGACCACTTTTGGTAGACGAGATTGCAGTTTTCTGCAAAACCACACGATATGCATGCAAATGACGCTTTTGGCAGAACGCGCGTGTGTGGATTTCTACCAAACGACGTGAAAAGCATGCCAATGCTGCTCTTTTTAGAACCCGCACATGGATTTGTGCCAAAACGCGTTTTAAGCATGAATACGACACTTTTGGTAGACGAGGATGCAGTTTTCTGCAAACCACACGATTTGCATGCAAATGACGCTTTTGGCAGAACGCGCGTGTGGATTTCTACCAAACGACGTGAAAAGCATGCCAATGCTGCTCTTTTTAGCACCCGCACATGGATTTGTGCCAAAACGCGTTTTCAGCATGAATACGACACTTTTGGTAGACGAAGATGCAGTTTTCTGCAAAACCACACGATATGCATGCAAATGACGCTTTTGGCAGAACGCGCGTGTGGATTTCTACCAAACGACGTGAAACGCATGCCAATGCTGCTCTTTTTAGAACCCGCACATGAATTTGTGCCAAAACGCGTTTTAAGCATGAATACGACACTTTTGGTAGACGAGATTGCAGTTTTCTGCAAAACCACACGATATGCATGCAAATGACGCTTTTGGCAGAACGCGCGTGTGGATTTCTACGCAAACGACGTGAAAAGCATGCCAATGCTGCTCTTTTTAGAACCCGCACATGGATTTGTGCCAAAACGCGTTTTAAGCATGAATACGACACTTTTGGT
>NW_027225951.1:0-35658 GCF_038994185.2 Dermacentor albipictus | reverse complement strand
GGTAGAAATCCACACGCGCGTTCTGCCAAAAGCACCATTTGCATGCATATCGTGTGGTTTTGCAGAAAACTGCATCCTCGTCTACCAAAAGTGTCATATTCATGCTTAAAACGCGTTTTGGCACAAATCCATGTGCGGGTTCTAAAAAGAGCAGCATTGGCATGCTTTTCACGTCGTTTGGTAGAAATCCACACGCGCGTTCTGCCAAAAGCACCATTTGCATGCATATCGTGTGGTTTTGCAGAAAACTGCATCCTCGCCTACCAAAAGTTGCGTATTCATGCTTAAAACGCGTTTTGGCACAAATCCGTGTGCGGGTTCTAAAAAGAGCAGCATTGGCATGCTTTTCACGTCGTTTGGTAAAAATCCACACGCGCGTTCTGCCAAAAGCACCATTTGCATGCATATCGTGTAGTTTTGCAGAAAACTGCATACTCGTCTACCAAAAGTGTCATATTCATGCTTAAAACGCGTTTTGGCACAAATCCATGTGCGGGTTCTAAAAAGAGCAGCATTGGCATGCTTTTCACGTCGTTTGGTAGAAATCCACACGCGCGTTCTGCCAAAAGCACCATTTGCATGCATATCGTGTGGTTTTGCAGAAAACTGCATCCTCGTCTACCAAAAGTTGCGTATTCATGCTTAAAACGCGTTTTGGCACAAATCCGTGTGCGGGTTCTAAAAAGAGCAGCATTGGCATGCTTTTCACGTCGTTTGGTAGAAATCCACACGCGCGTTCTGCCAAAAGCACCATTTGCATGCATATCGTGTAGTTTTGCAGAAAACTGCATACTCGTCTACCAAAAGTGTCATATTCATGCTTAAAACGCGTTTTGGCACAAATCCATGTGCGGGTTCTAAAAAGAGCAGCATTGGCATGCATTTCACGTCGTTTGGTAGAAATCCACACGCGCGTTCTGCCAAAAGCACCATTTGCATGCATATCGTGTGGTTTTGCAGAAAACTGCATCCTCGTCTACCAAAAGTTGCGTATTCATGCTTAAAACGCGTTTTGGCACAAATCCATGTGCGGGTGCTAAAAAGAGCAGCATTGGCATGCTTTTCACGTCGTTTGGTAGAATTCCACACGGGCGTTCTGCCAAAAGCACCATTTGCATGCATATCGTGTGGTTGTGCAGAAAACTGCATACTCGTCTACCAAAAGTGTCATATTCATGCTTAAAACGCGTTTTGGCACAAATCGAAGTGCGGGTTCTAAAAAGAGCAGCATTGGCATGCTTTTCACGTCGTTTGGTAGAAATCCACACGCGCGTTCTGCCAAAAGCACCATTTGCATGCATATCGTGTAGTTTTGCAGAAAACTGCATACTCGTCTACCAAAAGTGTCATATTCATGCTTAAAACGCGTTTTGGCACAAATCCATGTGCGGGTTCTAAAAAGAGCAGCATTGGCATGCTTTTCACGTCGTTTGGTAGAAATCCACACGCGCGTTATGCCAAAAGCACCATTTGCATGCATATCGTGTGGTTTTGCAGAAAACTGCATCCTCGTCTACCAAAAGTGTCATATTCATGCTTAAAACGCGTTTTGGCACAAATCCATGTGCGGGTTCTAAAAAGAGCAGCATTGGCATGCTTTTCACGTCGTTTGGTAGAAATCCACACGCGCGTTCTGCCAAAAGCACCATTTGCATGCATATCGTGTGGTTTTGCAGAAAACTGCATACTCGTCTACCAAAAGTGTCATATTCATGCTTAAAACGCGTTTTGGCACAAATCCATGTGCGGGTTCTAAAAAGAGCAGCATTGGCATGCTTTGCACGTCGTTTGGTAAAAATCCACACGCGCGTTCTGCCAAAAGCACCATTTGCATGCATATCGTGTAGTTTTGCAGAAAACTGCATACTCGTCTACCAAAAGTGTCATATTCATGCTTAAAACGCGTTTTGGCACAAATCCATGTGCGGGTTCTAAAAAGAGCAGCATTGGCATGCTTTTCACGTCGTTTGGTAGAAATCCACACGCGCGTTCTGCCAAAAGCACCATTTGCATGCATATCGTGTGGTTTTGCAGAAAACTGCATCCTCGTCTACCAAAAGTTGCGTATTCATGCTTAAAACGCGTTTTGGCACAAATCCGTGTGCGGGTTCTAAAAAGAGCAGCATTGGCATGCTTTTCACGTCGTTTGGTAGAAATCCACACGCGCGTTCTGCCAAAAGCACCATTTGCATGCATATCGTGTAGTTTTGCAGAAAACTGCATACTCGTCTACCAAAAGTGTCATATTCATGCTTAAAACGCGTTTTGGCACAAATCCATGTGCGGGTTCTAAAAGAGCAGCATTGGCATGCATTTCACGTCGTTTGGTAGAAATCCACACGCGCGTTCTGCCAAAAGCACCATTTGCATGCATATCGTGTGGTTTTGCAGAAAACTGCATCCTCGTCTACCAAAAGTTGCGTATTCATGCTTAAAACGCGTTTTGGCACAAATCCATGTGCGGGTGCTAAAAAGAGCAGCATTGGCATGCTTTTCACGTCGTTTGGTAGAATTCCACACGGGCGTTCTGCCAAAAGCACCATTTGCATGCATATCGTGTGGTTGTGCAGAAAACTGCATACTCGTCTACCAAAAGTGTCATATTCATGCTTAAAACGCGTTTTGGCACAAATCGAAGTGCGGGTTCTAAAAAGAGCAGCATTGGCATGCTTTTCACGTCGTTTGGTAGAAATCCACACGCGCGTTCTGCCAAAAGCACCATTTGCATGCATATCGTGTAGTTTTGCAGAAAACTGCATACTCGTCTACCAAAAGTGTCATATTCATGCTTAAAACGCGTTTTGGCACAAATCCATGTGCGGGTTCTAAAAAGAGCAGCATTGGCATGCATTTCACGTCGTTTGGTAGAAATCCACACGCGCGTTCTGCCAAAAGCAGCATTTGTATGCATATCGTGTGGTTTTGCAGAAAACTGCATCCTTGTCTACCAAAAGTTGTGTATTCATGCTTAAAACGCGTTTTGGCACAAATCCATGTGCGGGTGCTAAAAAGAGCAGCATTGGCATGCTTTTCACGTCGTTTGGTAGAAATCCACACGGGCGTTCTGCCAAAAGCACCATTTGCATGCATATCGTGTGGTTGTGCAGAAAACTGCATACTCGTCTACCAAAAGTGTCATATTCATGCTTAAAACGCGTTTTGGCACAAATCGATGTGCGGGTTCTAAAAAGAGCAGCATTGGCATGCTTTTCACGTCGTTTGGTAGAAATCAACACGCGCGTTCTGCCAAAAGCGTCATTTGCATGCATATCGTGTGGTTTTGCAGAAAACTGCATCCTCGTCTACCAAAAGTTGCGTATTCATGCTTAAAACGCGTTTTGGCACAAATCCATGTGCGGGTGCTAAAAAGAGCAGCATTGGCATGCTTTTCACGTCGTTTGGTAGAAATCCACACGCGCGTTCTGCCAAAAGCACCATTTGCATGCATATCGTGTGGTTTTGAAGAAAACTGCATACTCGTCTACCAAAAGTGTCATATTCATGCTTAAAACGCGTTTTGGCACAAATCCATGTGCGGGTTCTAAAAAGAGCAGCATTGGCATGCTTTTCACGTCGTTTGGTAGAAATCCACACGCGCGTTCTGCCAAAAGCATAATTTGCATGCATATCGTGTGGTTTTGCAGAAAACTGCATCCTCGTCTACCAAAAGTGTCATATTCGTGCTTAAAACGCGTTTTGGCACAAATCCATGTGCGGGTTCTAAAAAGAGCAGCATTGGCGTGCTTTTCACGTCGTTTGGTAGAAATCCACACGCGCGTTCTGCCAAAAGCACCATTTGCATGCATATCGTGTGGTTTTGCAGAAAACTGCATCCTCGTCTACCAAAAGTTGCGTATTCATGCTTAAAACGCGTTTTGTCACAAATCCGTGTGCGGGTTCTAAAAAGAGCAGCATTGGCATGCTTTTCACGTCGTTTGGTAGAAATCCACACGCGCGTTCTGCCAAAAGCACCATTTGCATGCATATCGTGTAGTTTTGCAGAAAACTGCATACTCGTCTACCAAAAGTGTCATATTCATGCTTAAAACGCGTTTTGGCACAAATTCGTGTGCGGGTTCTAAAAAGAGCAGTATTGACATGCTTTTCACGTCGTTTGGTAGAAATCCACACGCGCGTTCTGCCAAAAGCACCATTTGCATGCATATCGTGTGGTTTTGCAGAAAACTGCATCCTCGTCTACCAAAAGTGTCATATTCATGCTTAAAACGCGTTTTGGCACAAATCTATGTGCGGGTTCTAAAAGAGCAGCATTGGCATGCTTTTCACGTCGTTTGGTAGAAATCCACACGCGCGTTCTGCCAAAAGCACCATTTGCATGCATATCGTGTGGTTTTGCAGAAAACTGCATACTCGTCTACCAAAAGTGTCATATTCATGCTTAAAACGCGTTTTGGCACAAATCCATGTGCGGGTTCTAAAAAGAGCAGCATTGGCATGCTTTGCACGTCGTTTGGTAAAAATCCACACGCGCGTTCTGCCAAAAGCACCATTTGCATGCATATCGTGTAGTTTTGCAGAAAACTGCATACTCGTCTACCAAAAGTGTCATATTCATGCTTAAAACGCGTTTTGGCACAAATCCATGTGCGGGTTCTAAAAAGAGCAGCATTGGCATGCTTTTCACGTCGTTTGGTAGAAATCCACACGCGCGTTCTGCCAAAAGCACCATTTGCATGCATATCGTGTGGTTTTGCAGAAAACTGCATCCTCGTCTACCAAAAGTTGCGTATTCATGCTTAAAACGCGTTTTGGCACAAATCCGTGTGCGGGTTCTAAAAAGAGCAGCATTGGCATGCTTTTCACGTCGTTTGGTAGAAATCCACACGCGCGTTCTGCCAAAAGCACCATTTGCATGCATATCGTGTAGTTTTGCAGAAAACTGCATACTCGTCTACCAAAAGTGTCATATTCATGCTTAAAACGCGTTTTGGCACAAATCCATGTGCGGGTTCTAAAAAGAGCAGCATTGGCATGCATTTCACGTCGTTTGGTAGAAATCCACACGCGCGTTCTGCCAAAAGCACCATTTGCATGCATATCGTGTGGTTTTGCAGAAAACTGCATCCTCGTCTACCAAAAGTTGCGTATTCATGCTTAAAACGCGTTTTGGCACAAATCCATGTGCGGGTGCTAAAAAGAGCAGCATTGGCATGCTTTTCACGTCGTTTGGTAGAATTCCACACGGGCGTTCTGCCAAAAGCACCATTTGCATGCATATCGTGTGGTTGTGCAGAAAACTGCATACTCGTCTACCAAAAGTGTCATATTCATGCTTAAAACGCGTTTTGGCACAAATCGAAGTGCGGGTTCTAAAAAGAGCAGCATTGGCATGCTTTTCACGTCGTTTGGTAGAAATCCACACGCGCGTTCTGCCAAAAGCACCATTTGCATGCATATCGTGTAGTTTTGCAGAAAACTGCATACTCGTCTACCAAAAGTGTCATATTCATGCTTAAAACGCGTTTTGGCACAAATCCATGTGCGGGTTCTAAAAAGAGCAGCATTGGCATGCATTTCACGTCGTTTGGTAGAAATCCACACGCGCGTTCTGCCAAAAGCAGCATTTGTATGCATATCGTGTGGTTTTGCAGAAAACTGCATCCTTGTCTACCAAAAGTTGCGTATTCATGCTTAAAACGCGTTTTGGCACAAATCCATGTGCGGGTGCTAAAAAGAGCAGCATTGGCATGCTTTTCACGTCGTTTGGTAGAAATCCACACGGGCGTTCTGCCAAAAGCACCATTTGCATGCATATCGTGTGGTTGTGCAGAAAACTGCATACTCGTCTACCAAAAGTGTCATATTCATGCTTAAAACGCGTTTTGGCACAAATCGATGTGCGGGTTCTAAAAAGAGCAGCATTGGCATGCTTTTCACGTCGTTTGGTAGAAATCAACACGCGCGTTCTGCCAAAAGCGTCATTTGCATGCATATCGTGTGGTTTTGCAGAAAACTGCATCCTCGTCTACCAAAAGTTGCGTATTCATGCTTAAAACGCGTTTTGGCACAAATCCATGTGCGGGTGCTAAAAAGAGCAGCATTGGCATGCTTTTCACGTCGTTTGGTAGAAATCCACACGCGCGTTCTGCCAAAAGCACCATTTGCATGCATATCATGTGGTTTTGAAGAAAACTGCATACTCGTCTACCAAAAGTGTCATATTCATGCTTAAAACGCGTTTTGGCACAAATCCATGTGCGGGTTCTAAAAAGAGCAGCATTGGCATGCTTTTCACGTCGTTTGGTAGAAATCCACACGCGCGTTCTGCCAAAAGCATAATTTGCATGCATATTGTGTGGTTTTGCAGAAAACTGCATCCTCGTCTACCAAAAGTGTCATATTCGTGCTTAAAACGCGTTTTGGCACAAATCCATGTGCGGGTTCTAAAAAGAGCAGCATTGGCGTGCTTTTCACGTCGTTTGGTAGAAATCCACACGCGCGTTCTGCCAAAAGCACCATTTGCATGCATATCGTGTGGTTTTGCAGAAAACTGCATCCTCGTCTACCAAAAGTTGCGTATTCATGCTTAAAACGCGTTTTGGCACAAATCCGTGTGCGGGTTCTAAAAAGAGCAGCATTGGCATGCTTTTCACGTCGTTTGGTAGAAATCCACACGCGCGTTCTGCCAAAAGCACCATTTGCATGCATATCGTGTAGTTTTGCAGAAAACTGCATACTCGTCTACCAAAAGTGTCATATTCATGCTTAAAACGCGTTTTGGCACAAATTCGTGTGCGGGTTCTAAAAAGAGCAGTATTGACATGCTTTTCACGTCGTTTGGTAGAAATCCACACGCGCGTTCTGCCAAAAGCACCATTTGCATGCATATCGTGTGGTTGTGCAGAAAACTGCATACTCGTCTACCAAAAGTGTCATATTCATGCTTAAAACGCGTTTTGGCACAAATCCATGTGCGGGTGCTAAAAAGAGCAGCATTGGCGTGCTTTTCACGTCGTTTGGTAGAAATCCACACGCGCGTTCTGCCAAAAGCACCATTTGCATGCATATCGTGTGGTTTTGCAGAAAACTGCATACTCGTCTACCAAAAGTGTCATATTCATGCTTAAAACGCGTTTTGGCACAAATCCATGTGCGGGTTCTAAAAAGAGCAGCATTGGCATGCTTTTCACGTCGTTTGGTAGAAATCCACACGCGCGTTCTGCCAAAAGCACCATTTGCATGCATATCGTGTGGTTTTGCAGAAAACTGCATCCTCGTCTACCAAAAGTGTCATATTCATGCTTAAAACGCGTTTTGGCACAAATCCATGTGCGGGTTCTAAACAGAGCAGCATTGGCATGCTTTTCACGTCGTTTGGTAGAAATCCACACGCGCGTTCTGCCAAAAGCACCATTTGCATGCATATCGTGTGGTTTTGCAGAAAACTGCATCCTCGCCTACCAAAAGTTGCGTATTCATGCTTAAAACGCGTTTTGGCACAAATCCGTGTGCGGGTTCTAAAAAGAGCAGCATTGGCATGCTTTTCACGTCGTTTGGTAGAAATCCACACGCGCGTTCTGCCAAAAGCACCATTTGCATGCATATCGTGTGGTTTTGCAGAAAACTGCATCCTCGCCTACCAAAGTTGCGTATTCATGCTTAAAACGCGTTTTGGCACAAATCCGTGTGCGGGTTCTAAAAAGAGCAGCATTGGCATGCTTTTCACGTCGTTTGGTGGAAATCCACACGCGCGTTCTGCCAAAAGCACCATTTGCATGCATATCGTGTAGTTTTGCAGAAAACTGCATACTCGTCTACCAAAAGTGTCATATTCATGCTTAAAACGCGTTTTGGCACAAATCGATGTGCTGGTTCTAAAAAGAGCAGCATTGGCATGCTTTTCACGTCGTTTGGTAGAAATCCACACGGGCGTTCTGCCAAAAGCACCATTTGCATGCATATCGTGTGGTTGTGCAGAAAACTGCATACTCGTCTACCAAAAGTGTCATATTCATGCTTAAAACGCGTTTTGGCACAAATCGATGTGCGGGTTCTAAAAAGAGCAGCACTGGCATGCTTTTCACGTCGTTTGGTAGAAATCCACACGCGCGTTCTGCCAAAAGCGTCATTTGCATGCATATCGTGTGGTTTTGCAGAAAACTGCATCCTCGTCTACCAAAAGTTGCGTATTCATGCTTAAAACGCGTTTTGGCACAAATCCATGTGCGGGTGCTAAAAAGAGCAGCATTGGCATGCTTTTCACGTCGTTTGGTAGAAATCCACACGCGCGTTCTGCCAAAAGCACCATTTGCATGCATATCGTGTGGTTTTGCAGAAAACTGCATACTCGTCTACCAAAAGTGTCATATTCATGCTTAAAACGCGTTTTGGCACAAATCCATGTGCGGGTTCTAAAAAGAGCAGCATTGGCATGCTTTTCACGTCGTTTGGTAGAAATCCACACGCGCGTTCTGCCAAAAGCACCATTTGCATGCATATCGTGTGGTTTTGCAGAAAACTGCATCCTCGTCTACCAAAAGTGTCATATTCATGCTTAAAACGCGTTTTGGCACAAATCCATGTGCGGGTTCTAAAAAGAGCAGCATTGGCATGCTTTTCACGTCGTTTGGTAGAAATCCACACGCGCGTTCTGCCAAAAGCACCATTTGCATGCATATCGTGTGGTTTTGCAGAAAACTGCATCCTCGCCTACCAAAAGTTGCGTATTCATGCTTAAAACGCGTTTTGGCACAAATCCGTGTGCGGGTTCTAAAAAGAGCAGCATTGGCATGCTTTTCACGTCGTTTGGTAAAAATCCACACGCGCGTTCTGCCAAAAGCACCATTTGCATGCATATCGTGTAGTTTTGCAGAAAACTGCATACTCGTCTACCAAAAGTGTCATATTCATGCTTAAAACGCGTTTTGGCACAAATCCATGTGCGGGTTCTAAAAAGAGCAGCATTGGCATGCTTTTCACGTCGTTTGGTAGAAATCCACACGCGCGTTCTGCCAAAAGCACCATTTGCATGCATATCGTGTGGTTTTGCAGAAAACTGCATCCTCGTCTACCAAAAGTTGCGTATTCATGCTTAAAACGCGTTTTGGCACAAATCCGTGTGCGGGTTCTAAAAAGAGCAGCATTGGCATGCTTTTCACGTCGTTTGGTAGAAATCCACACGCGCGTTCTGCCAAAAGCACCATTTGCATGCATATCGTGTAGTTTTGCAGAAAACTGCATACTCGTCTACCAAAAGTGTCATATTCATGCTTAAAACGCGTTTTGGCACAAATCCATGTGCGGGTTCTAAAAAGAGCAGCATTGGCATGCATTTCACGTCGTTTGGTAGAAATCCACACGCGCGTTCTGCCAAAAGCACCATTTGCATGCATATCGTGTGGTTTTGCAGAAAACTGCATCCTCGTCTACCAAAAGTTGTGTATTCATGCTTAAAACGCGTTTTGGCACAAATCCATGTGCGGGTGCTAAAAAGAGCAGCATTGGCATGCTTTTCACGTCGTTTGGTAGAATTCCACACGGGCGTTCTGCCAAAAGCACCATTTGCATGCATATCGTGTGGTTTTGCAGAAAACTGCATCCTCGTCTACCAAAAGTTGCGTATTCATGCTTAAAACGCGTTTTGGCACAAATCCATGTGCGGGTGCTAAAAAGAGCAGCATTGGCATGCTTTTCACGTCGTTTGGTAGAATTCCACACGGGCGTTCTGCCAAAAGCACCATTTGCATGCATATCGTGTGGTTGTGCAGAAAACTGCATACTCGTCTACCAAAAGTGTCATATTCATGCTTAAAACGCGTTTTGGCACAAATCGAAGTGCGGGTTCTAAAAAGAGCAGCATTGGCATGCTTTTCACGTCGTTTGGTAGAAATCCACACGCGCGTTCTGCCAAAAGCACCATTTGCATGCATATCGTGTAGTTTTGCAGAAAACTGCATACTCGTCTACCAAAAGTGTCATATTCATGCTTAAAACGCGTTTTGGCACAAATCCATGTGCGGGTTCTAAAAAGAGCAGCATTGGCATGCATTTCACGTCGTTTGGTAGAAATCCACACGCGCGTTCTGCCAAAAGCAGCATTTGTATGCATATCGTGTGGTTTTGCAGAAAACTGCATCCTTGTCTACCAAAAGTTGCGTAGTCATGCTTAAAACGCGTTTTGGCACAAATCCATGTGCGGGTGCTAAAAAGAGCAGCATTGGCATGCTTTTCACGTCGTTTGGTAGAAATCCACACGGGCGTTCTGCCAAAAGCACCATTTGCATGCATATCGTGTGGTTGTGCAGAAAACTGCATACTCGTCTACCAAAAGTGTCATATTCATGCTTAAAACGCGTTTTGGCACAAATCGATGTGCGGGTTCTAAAAAGAGCAGCATTGGCATGCTTTTCACGTCGTTTGGTAGAAATCCACACGCGCGTTCTGCCAAAAGCGTCATTTGCATGCATATCGTGTGGTTTTGCAGAAAACTGCATCCTCGTCTACCAAAAGTTGCGTATTCATGCTTAAAACGCGTTTTGGCACAAATCCATGTGCGGGTGCTAAAAAGAGCAGCATTGGCATGCTTTTCACGTCGTTTGGTAGAAATCCACACGCGCGTTCTGCCAAAAGCACCATTTGCATGCATATCGTGTGGTTTTGAAGAAAACTGCATACTCGTCTACCAAAAGTGTCATATTCATGCTTAAAACGCGTTTTGGCACAAATCCATGTGCGGGTTCTAAAAAGAGCAGCATTGGCATGCTTTTCACGTCGTTTGGTAGAAATCCACACGCGCATTCTGCCAAAAGCATCATTTGCATGCATATCGTGTGGTTTTGCAGAAAACTGCATCCTCGTCTACCAAAAGTGTCATATTCATGCTTAAAACGCGTTTTGGCACAAATCCATGTGCGGGTTCTAAAAAGAGCAGCATTGGCGTGCTTTTCACGTCGTTTGGTAGAAATCCACACGCGCGTTCTGCCAAAAGCACCATTTGCATGCATATCGTGGGGTTTTGCAGAAAACTGCATCCTCGCCTACCAAAAGTTGTGTATTCATGCTTAAAACGCGTTTTGGCACAAATCCGTGTGCGGGTTCTAAAAAGAGCAGCATTGGCATGCTTTTCACGTCGTTTGGTAGAAATCCACACGCGCGTTCTGCCAAAAGCACCATTTGCATGCATATCTTGTAGTTTTGCAGAAAACTGCATACTCGTCTACCAAAAGTGTCATATTCATGCTTAAAACGCGTTTTGGCACAAATCCATGTGCGGGTTCTAAAAAGAGCAGCATTGGCATGCTTTTCACGTCGTTTGGTAGAAATCCACACGCGCGTTCTGCCAAAAGCACCATTTGCATGCATATCGTGTGGTTTTGCAGAAAACTGCATCCTCGTCTACCAAAAGTTGCGTATTCATGCTTAAAACGCGTTTTGGCACAAATCCGTGTGCGGGTTCTAAAAAGAGCAGCATTGGCATGCTTTTCACGTCGTTTGGTAGAAATCCACACGCGCGTTCTGCCAAAAGCACCATTTGCATGCATATCGTGTAGTTTTGCAGAAAACTGCATACTCGTCTACCAAAAGTGTCATATTCATGCTTAAAACGCGTTTTGGCACAAATCCATGTGCGGGTTCTAAAAAGAGCAGCATTGGCATGCATTTCACGTCGTTTGGTAGAAATCCACACGCGCGTTCTGCCAAAAGCACCATTTGCATGCATATCGTGTGGTTTTGCAGAAAACTGCATCCTCGTCTACCAAAAGTTGCGTATTCATGCTTAAAACGCGTTTTGGCACAAATCCATGTGCGGGTGCTAAAAAGAGCAGCATTGGCATGCTTTTCACGTCGTTTGGTAGAATTCCACACGGGCGTTCTGCCAAAAGCACCATTTGCATGCATATCGTGTGGTTGTGCAGAAAACTGCATACTCGTCTACCAAAAGTGTCATATTCATGCTTAAAACGCGTTTTGGCACAAATCGATGTGCGGGTTCTAAAAAGAGCAGCATTGGCATGCTTTTCACGTCGTTTGGTAGAAATCCACACGCGCGTTCTGCCAAAAGCACCATTTTCATGCATATCGTGTGGTTGTGCAGAAAACTGCATGCTCGTCTACCAAAAGTGTCATATTCATGCTTAAAACGCGTTTTGGCACAAATCGATGTTCGGGTTCTAAAAAGAGCAGCATTGGCATGCTTTTCACGTCGTTTGGTAGAAATCCACACGCGCGTTCTGCCAAAAGCACCATTTGCATGCATATGGTGTGGTTTTGCAGAAAACTGCATCCTCGCCTACCAAAAGTTGCGTATTCATGCCTAAAACGCGTTTTGGCACAAATCCGTGTGCGGGTTCTAAAAAGAGAAGCATTGGCATGCTTTTCACGTCGTTTGGTAGAAATCTACACGCGCGTTCTGCCAAAAGCACCATTTGCATGCATATCGTGTAGTTTTGCAGAAAACTGCATACTCGTCTACCAAAAGTGTCATATTCATGCTTAAAACGCGTTTTGGCACAAATCCATGTGCGGGTTCTAAAAAGAGCAGCATTGGCATGCTTTTCACGTCGTTTGGTAGAAATCCACACGCGCGTTCTGCCAAAAGCACCATTTGCATGCATATCGTGTGGTTTTGCAGAAAACTGCATCCTCGTCTACCAAAAGTTGCGTATTCATGCTTAAAACGCGTTTTGGCACAAATCCGTGTGCGGGTTCTAAAAAGAGCAGCATTGGCATGCTTTTCACGTCGTTTGGTAGAAATCCACACGCGCGTTCTGCCAAAAGCACCATTTGCATGCATATCGTGTAGTTTTGCAGAAAACTGCATACTCGTCTACCAAAAGTGTCATATTCATGCTTAAAACGCGTTTTGGCACAAATACATGTGCGGGTTCTAAAAAGAGCAGCATTGGCATGCATTTCACGTCGTTTGGTAGAAATCCACACGCGCGTTCTGCCAAAAGCACCATTTGCATGCATATCGTGTGGTTGTGCAGAAAACTGCATACTCGTCTACCAAAAGTGTCATATTCATGCTTAAAACGCGTTTTGGCACAAATCGAAGTGCGGGTTCTAAAAAGAGCAGCATTGGCATGCTTTTCACGTCGTTTGGTAGAAATCCACACGCGCGTTCTGCCAAAAGCACCATTTGCATGCATATCGTGTAGTTTTGCAGAAAACTGCATACTCGTCTACCAAAAGTGTCATATTCATGCTTAAAACGCGTTTTGGCACAAATCCATGTGCGGGTTCTAAAAAGAGCAGCATTGGCATGCATTTCACGTCGTTTGGTAGAAATCCACACGCGCGTTCTGCCAAAAGCAGCATTTGTATGCATATCGTGTGGTTTTGTAGAAAACTGCATCCTCGTCTACCAAAAGTTGCGTATTCATGCTTAAAACGCGTTTTGGCACAAATCCATGTGCGGGAGCTAAAAAGAGCAGCATTGGCATGCTTTTCACGTCGTTTGGTAGAAATCCACACGGGCGTTCTGCCAAAAGCACCATTTGCATGCATATCGTGTGGTTGTGCAGAAAACTGCATACTCGTCTACCAAAAGTGTCATATTCATGCTTAAAACGCGTTTTGGCACAAATCGATGTGCGGGTTCTAAAAAGAGCAGCATTGGCATGCTTTTCACGTCGTTTGGTAGAAATCCACACGCGCGTTCTGCCAAAAGCGTCATTTGCATGCATATCGTGTGGTTTTGCAGAAAACTGCATCCTCGTCTACCAAAAGTTGCGTATTCATGCTTAAAACGCGTTTTGGCACAAATCCATGAGCGGGTGCTAAAAAGAGCAGCATTGGCATGCTTTTCACGTCGTTTGGTAGAATTCCACACGGGCGTTCTGCCAAAAGCACCATTTGCATGCATATCGTGTGGTTGTGCAGAAAACTGCATACTCGTCTACCAAAAGTGTCATATTCATGCTTAAAACGCGTTTTGGCACAAATCGAAGTGCGGGTTCTAAAAAGAGCAGCATTGGCATGCTTTTCACGTCGTTTGGTAGAAATCCACACGCGCGTTCTGCCAAAAGCACCATTTGCATGCATATCGTGTAGTTTTGCAGAAAACTGCATACTCGTCTACCAAAAGTGTCATATTCATGCTTAAAACGCGTTTTGGCACAAATCCATGTGCGGGTTCTAAAAAGAGAAGCATTGGCATGCATTTCACGTCGTTTGGTAGAAATCCACACGCGCGTTCTGCCAAAAGCAGCATTTGTATGCATATCGTGTGGTTTTGCAGAAAACTGCATCCTTGTCTACCAAAAGTTGCGTAGTCATGCTTAAAACGCGTTTTGGCACAAATCCATGTGCGGGTGCTAAAAAGAGCAGCATTGGCATGCTTTTCACGTCGTTTGGTAGAAATCCACACGGGCGTTCTGCCAAAAGCACCATTTGCATGCATATCGTGTGGTTGTGCAGAAAACTGCATACTCGTCTACCAAAAGTGTCATATTCATGCTTAAAACGCGTTTTGGCACAAATCGATGTGCGGGTTCTAAAAAGAGCAGCATTGGCATGCTTTTCACGTCGTTTGGTAGAAATCCACACGCGCGTTCTGCCAAAAGCGTCATTTGCATGCATATCGTGTGGTTTTGCAGAAAACTGCATCCTCGTCTACCAAAAGTTGCGTATTCATGCTTAAAACGCGTTTTGGCACAAATCCATGTGCGGGTGCTAAAAAGAGCAGCATTGGCATGCTTTTCACGTCGTTTGGTAGAAATCCACACGCGCGTTCTGCCAAAAGCACCATTTGCATGCATATCGTGTGGTTTTGAAGAAAACTGCATACTCGTCTACCAAAAGTGTCATATTCATGCTTAAAACGCGTTTTGGCACAAATCCATGTGCGGGTTCTAAAAAGAGCAGCATTGGCATGCTTTTCACGTCGTTTGGTAGAAATCCACACGCGCATTCTGCCAAAAGCATCATTTGCATGCATATCGTGTGGTTTTGCAGAAAACTGCATCCTCGTCTACCAAAAGTGTCATATTCATGCTTAAAACGCGTTTTGGCACAAATCCATGTGCGGGTTCTAAAAAGAGCAGCATTGGCGTGCTTTTCACGTCGTTTGGTAGAAATCCACACGCGCGTTCTGCCAAAAGCACCATTTGCATGCATATCGTGGGGTTTTGCAGAAAACTGCATCCTCGCCTACCAAAAGTTGTGTATTCATGCTTAAAACGCGTTTTGGCACAAATCCGTGTGCGGGTTCTAAAAAGAGCAGCATTGGCATGCTTTTCACGTCGTTTGGTAGAAATCCACACGCGCGTTCTGCCAAAAGCACCATTTGCATGCATATCTTGTAGTTTTGCAGAAAACTGCATACTCGTCTACCAAAAGTGTCATATTCATGCTTAAAACGCGTTTTGGCACAAATCCATGTGCGGGTTCTAAAAGAGCAGCATTGGCATGCTTTTCACGTCGTTTGGTAGAAATCCACACGCGCGTTCTGCCAAAAGCACCATTTGCATGCATATCGTGTGGTTTTGCAGAAAACTGCAATCCTCGTCTACCAAAAGTTGCGTATTCATGCTTAAAACGCGTTTTGGCACAAATCCGTGTGCGGGTTCTAAAAAGAGCAGCATTGGCATGCTTTTCACGTCGTTTGGTAGAAATCCACACGCGCGTTCTGCCAAAAGCACCATTTGCATGCATATCGTGTAGTTTTGCAGAAAACTGCATACTCGTCTACCAAAAGTGTCATATTCATGCTTAAAACGCGTTTTGGCACAAATCCATGTGCGGGTTCTAAAAAGAGCAGCATTGGCATGCATTTCACGTCGTTTGGTAGAAATCCACACGCGCGTTCTGCCAAAAGCACCATTTGCATGCATATCGTGTGGTTTTGCAGAAAACTGCATCCTCGTCTACCAAAAGTTGCGTATTCATGCTTAAAACGCGTTTTGGCACAAATCCATGTGCGGGTGCTAAAAAGAGCAGCATTGGCATGCTTTTCACGTCGTTTGGTAGAATTCCACACGGGCGTTCTGCCAAAAGCACCATTTGCATGCATATCGTGTGGTTGTGCAGAAAACTGCATACTCGTCTACCAAAAGTGTCATATTCATGCTTAAAACGCGTTTTGGCACAAATCGATGTGCGGGTTCTAAAAAGAGCAGCATTGGCATGCTTTTCACGTCGTTTGGTAGAAATCCACACGCGCGTTCTGCCAAAAGCACCATTTTCATGCATATCGTGTGGTTGTGCAGAAAACTGCATGCTCGTCTACCAAAAGTGTCATATTCATGCTTAAAACGCGTTTTGGCACAAATCGATGTGCGGGTTCTAAAAAGAGCAGCATTGGCATGCTTTTCACGTCGTTTGGTAGAAATCCACACGCGCGTTCTGCCAAAAGCACCATTTGCATGCATATGGTGTGGTTTTGCAGAAAACTGCATCCTCGCCTACCAAAAGTTGCGTATTCATGCCTAAAACGCGTTTTGGCACAAATCCGTGTGCGGGTTCTAAAAAGAGAAGCATTGGCATGCTTTTCACGTCGTTTGGTAGAAATCTACACGCGCGTTCTGCCAAAAGCACCATTTGCATGCATATCGTGTAGTTTTGCAGAAAACTGCATACTCGTCTACCAAAAGTGTCATATTCATGCTTAAAACGCGTTTTGGCACAAATCCATGTGCGGGTTCTAAAAAGAGCAGCATTGGCATGCTTTTCACGTCGTTTGGTAGAAATCCACACGCGCGTTCTGCCAAAAGCACCATTTGCATGCATATCGTGTGGTTTTGCAGAAAACTGCATCCTCGTCTACCAAAAGTTGCGTATTCATGCTTAAAACGCGTTTTGGCACAAATCCGTGTGCGGGTTCTAAAAAGAGCAGCATTGGCATGCTTTTCACGTCGTTTGGTAGAAATCCACACGCGCGTTCTGCCAAAAGCACCATTTGCATGCATATCGTGTAGTTTTGCAGAAAACTGCATACTCGTCTACCAAAAGTGTCATATTCATGCTTAAAACGCGTTTTGGCACAAATACATGTGCGGGTTCTAAAAAGAGCAGCATTGGCATGCATTTCACGTCGTTTGGTAGAAATCCACACGCGCGTTCTGCCAAAAGCACCATTTGCATGCATATCGTGTGGTTGTGCAGAAAACTGCATACTCGTCTACCA
This sequence comes from Dermacentor albipictus, assembly GCF_038994185.2. NCBI lineage: Eukaryota > Metazoa > Arthropoda > Arachnida > Ixodida > Ixodidae > Dermacentor > Dermacentor albipictus. The sequence continues at coordinate 18,569 of NW_027225951.1, read as the reverse complement.
AAAGTGTCATATTCATGCTTAAAACGCGTTTTGGCACAAATCGAAGTGCGGGTTCTAAAAAGAGCAGCATTGGCATGCTTTTCACGTCGTTTGGTAGAAATCCACACGCGCGTTCTGCCAAAAGCACCATTTGCATGCATATCGTGTAGTTTTGCAGAAAACTGCATACTCGTCTACCAAAAGTGTCATATTCATGCTTAAAACGCGTTTTGGCACAAATCCATGTGCGGGTTCTAAAAAGAGCAGCATTGGCATGCATTTCACGTCGTTTGGTAGAAATCCACACGCGCGTTCTGCCAAAAGCAGCATTTGTATGCATATCGTGTGGTTTTGTAGAAAACTGCATCCTCGTCTACCAAAAGTTGCGTATTCATGCTTAAAACGCCTTTTGGCACAAATCCATGTGCGGGAGCTAAAAAGAGCAGCATTGGCATGCTTTTCACGTCGTTTGGTAGAAATCCACACGGGCGTTCTGCCAAAAGCACCATTTGCATGCATATCGTGTGGTTGTGCAGAAAACTGCATACTCGTCTACCAAAAGTGTCATATTCATGCTTAAAACGCGTTTTGGCACAAATCGATGTGCGGGTTCTAAAAAGAGCAGCATTGGCATGCTTTTCACGTCGTTTGGTAGAAATCCACACGCGCGTTCTGCCAAAAGCGTCATTTGCATGCATATCGTGTGGTTTTGCAGAAAACTGCATCCTCGTCTACCAAAAGTTGCGTATTCATGCTTAAAACGCGTTTTGGCACAAATCCATGTGCGGGTGCTAAAAAGAGCAGCATTGGCATGCTTTTCACGTCGTTTGGTAGAAATCCACACGCGCGTTCTGCCAAAAGCACCATTTGCATGCATATCGTGTGGTTTTGCAGAAAACTGCATACTCGTCTACCAAAAGTGTCATATTCATGCTTAAAACGCGTTTTGGCACAAATCCATGTGCGGGTTCTAAAAAGAGCAGCATTGGCATGCATTTCACGTCGTTTGGTAGAAATCCACACGCGCGTTCTGCCAAAAGCAGCATTTGTATGCATATCGTGTGGTTTTGTAGAAAACTGCATCCTCGTCTACCAAAAGTTGCGTATTCATGCTTAAAACGCGTTTTGGCACAAATCCATGTGCGGGAGCTAAAAAGAGCAGCATTGGCATGCTTTTCACGTCGTTTGGTAGAAATCCACACGGGCGTTCTGCCAAAAGCACCATTTGCATGCATATCGTGTGGTTGTGCAGAAAACTGCATACTCGTCTACCAAAAGTGTAATATTCATGCTTAAAACGCGTTTTGGCACAAATCGATGTGCGGGTTCTAAAAAGAGCAGCATTGGCATGCTTTTCACGTCGTTTGGTAGAAATCCACACGCGCGTTCTGCCAAAAGCGTCATTTGCATGCATATCGTGTGGTTTTGCAGAAAACTGCATCCTCGTCTACCAAAAGTTGCGTATTCATGCTTAAAACGCGTTTTGGCACAAATCCATGTGCGGGTGCTAAAAAGAGCAGCATTGGCATGCTTTTCACGTCGTTTGGTAGAAATCCACACGCGCGTTCTGCCAAAAGCACCATTTGCATGCATATCGTGTGGTTTTGCAGAAAACTGCATACTCGTCTACCAAAAGTGTCATATTCATGCTTAAAACGCGTTTTGGCACAAATCCATGTGCGGGTTCTAAAAAGAGCAGCATTGGCATGCTTTTCACGTCGTTTGGTAGAATTCCACACGGGCGTTCGGCCAAAAGCACCATTTGCATGCATATCGTGTGGTTGTGCAGAAAACTGCATACTCGTCTACCAAAAGTGTCATATTCATGCTTAAAACGCGTTTTGGCACAAATCGATGTGCGGGTTCTAAAAAGAGCAGCATTGGCATGCTTTTCACGTCGTTTGGTAGAAATCCACACGCGCGTTCTGCCAAAAGCACCATTTTCATGCATATCGTGTGGTTGTGCAGAAAACTGCATGCTCGTCTACCAAAAGTGTCATATTCATGCTTAAAACGCGTTTTGGCACAAATCGATGTGCGGGTTCTAAAAAGAGCAGCATTGGCATGCTTTTCACGTCGTTTGGTAGAAATCCACACGCGCGTTCTGCCAAAAGCACCATTTGCATGCATATCGTGTGGTTTTGCAGAAAACTGCATCCTCGTCTACCAAAAGTGTCATATTCATGCTTAAAACGCGTTTTGGCACAAATCCATGTGCGGGTTCTAAAAAGAGCAGCATTGGCATGCTTTTCACGTCGTTTGGTAGAAATCCACACGCGCGTTCTGCCAAAAGCACCATTTGGATGCATATCGTGTGGTTTTGCAGAAAACTGCATCCTCGCCTACCAAAAGTTGCGTATTCATGCTTAAAACGCGTTTTGGCACAAATCCGTGTGCGGGTTCTAAAAAGAGCAGCATTGGCATGCTTTTCACGTCGGTTGGTAGAAATCCACACGCGCGTTCTGCCAAAAGCACCATTTGCATGCATATCGTGTAGTTTTGCAGAAAACTGCATACTCGTCTACCAAAAGTGTCATATTCATGCTTAAAACGCGTTTTGGCACAAATCGATGTGCGGGTTCTAAAAAGAGCAGCATTGGCATGCTTTTCACGTCGTTTGGTAGAAATCCACACGGGCGTTCTGCCAAAAGCACCATTTGCATGCATATCGTGTGGTTGTGCAGAAAACTGCATACTCGTCTACCAAAAGTGTCATATTCATGCTTAAAACGCGTTTTGGCACAAATCGATGTGCGGGTTCTAAAAAGAGCAGCATTGGCATGCTTTTCACGTCGTTTGGTAGAAATCCACACGCGCGTTCTGCCAAAAGCGTCATTTGCATGCATATCGTGTGGTTTTGCAGAAAACTGCATCCTCGTCTACCAAAAGTGTAATATTCATGCTTAAAACGCGTTTTGGCACAAATCCATGTGCGGGTTCTAAAAAGAGCAGCATTGGCATGCTTTTCACGTCGTTTGGTAGAAATCCACACGCGCGTTCTGCCAAAAGCACCATTTGCATGCATATCGTGTAGTTTTGCAGAAAACTGCATACTCGTCTACCAAAAGTGTCATATTCATGCTTAAAACGCGTTTTGGCACAAATCCATGTGCGGGTTCTAAAAAGAGCAGCATTGGCATGCTTTTCACGTCGTTTGGTAGAAATCCACACGCGCGTTCTGCCAAAAGCGTCATTTGCGTGCATATCGTGTGGTTTTGCAGAAAACTGCATCCTCGTCTACCAAAAGTTGCGTATTCATGCTTAAAACGCGTTTTGGCACAAATCCATGTGCGGGTGCTAAAAAGAGCAGCATTGGCATGCTTTTCACGTCGTTTGGTAGAAATCCACACGCGCGTTCTGCCAAAAGCGTCATTTGCATGCATATCGTGTGGTTTTGCAGAAACTGCATCCTCGTCTACCAAAAGTTGCGTATTCATGCTTAAAACGCGTTTTGGCACAACTCCATGTGCGGGTGCTAAAAAGAGCAGCATTGGTATGCTTTTCACGTCGTTTGGTTGAAATCCACACGCGCGTTCTGCCAAAAGCACCATTTGCATGCATATCGTGTGGTTTTGCAGAAAACTGCATACTCGTCTACCAAAAGTGTCATATTCATGCTTAAAACGCGTTTTGGCACAAATCCATGTGCGGGTTCTAAAAAGAGCAGCATTGGCATGCTTTTCACGTCGTTTGGTAGAAATCCACACGCGCGTTCTGCCAAAAGCACCATTTGCATGCATATCGTGTGGTTTTGCAGAAAACTGCATCCTCGTCTACCAAAAGTGTCATATTCATGCTTAAAACGCGTTTTGGCACAAATCCATGTGCGGGTTCTAAAAAGAGCAGCATTGGCATGCTTTTCACGTCGTTTGGTAGAAATCCACACGCGCGTTCTGCCAAAAGCACCATTTGCATGCATATCGTGTGGTTTTGCAGAAAACTGCATCCTCGCCTACCAAAAGTTGCGTATTCATGCTTAAAACGCGTTTTGGCACAAATCCGTGTGCGGGTTCTAAAAAGAGCAGCATTGGCATGCTTTTCACGTCGTTTGGTAGAAATCCACACGCGCGTTCTGCCAAAAGCACCATTTGCATGCATATCGTGTAGTTTTGCAGAAAACTGCATACTCGTCTACCAAAAGTGTCATATTCATGCTTAAAACGCGTTTTGGCACAAATCCATGTGCGGGTTCTAAAAAGAGCAGCATTGGCATGCTTTTCACGTCGTTTGGTAGAAATCCACACGCGCGTTCTGCCAAAAGCACCATTTGCATGCATATCGTGTGGTTTTGCAGAAAACTGCATCCTCGTCTACCAAAAGTTGCGTATTCATGCTTAAAACGCGTTTTGGCACAAATCCGTGTGCGGGTTCTAAAAAGAGCAGCATTGGCATGCTTTTCACGTCGTTTGGTAGAAATCCACACGCGCGTTCTGCCAAAAGCACCATTTGCATGCATATCGTGTAGTTTTGCAGAAAACTGCATACTCGTCTACCAAAAGTGTCATATTCATGCTTAAAACGCGTTTTGGCACAAATCCATGTGCGGGTTCTAAAAAGAGCAGCATTGGCATGCATTTCACGTCGTTTGGTAGAAATCCACACGCGCGTTCTGCCAAAAGCACCATTTGCATGCATATCGTGTGGTTTTGCAGAAAACTGCATCCTCGTCTACCAAAAGTTGCGTATTCATGCTTAAAACGCGTTTTGGCACAAATCCATGTGCGGGTGCTAAAAAGAGCAGCATTGGCATGCTTTTCACGTCGTTTGGTAGAATTCCACACGGGCGTTCTGCCAAAAGCACCATTTGCATGCATATCGTGTGGTTGTGCAGAAAACTGCATACTCGTCTACCAAAAGTGTCATATTCATGCTTAAAACGCGTTTTGGCACAAATCGAAGTGCGGGTTCTAAAAAGAGCAGCATTGGCATGCTTTTCACGTCGTTTGGTAGAAATCCACACGCGCGTTCTGCCAAAAGCGTCATTTGCATGCATATCGTGTGGTTTTGCAGAAAACTGCATCCTCGTCTACCAAAAGTTGCGTATTCATGCTTAAAACGCGTTTTGGCACAAATCCATGTGCGGGTGCTAAAAAGAGCAGCATTGGCATGCTTTTCACGTCGTTTGGTAGAAATCCACACGCGCGTTCTGCCAAAAGCACCATTTGCATGCATATCGTGTAATTTTGCAGAAAACTGCATACTCGTCTACCAAAAGTGTCATATTCATGCTTAAAACGCGTTTTGGCACAAATCCGTGTGCGGGTTCTAAAAAGAGCAGCATTGACATGCTTTTCACGTCGTTTGGTAGAAATCCACACGCGCGTTCTGCCAAAAGCACCATTTGCATGCATATCGTGTGGTTTTGCAGAAAACTGCATCCTCGTCTACCAAAAGTTGCGTATTCATGCTTAAAACGCGTTTTGGCACAAATCCATGTGCGGGTGCTAAAAAGAGCAGCATTGGCATGCTTTTCACGTCGTTTGGTAGAAATCCACACGCGCGTTCTGCCAAAAGCACCATTTGCATGCATATCGTGTAGTTTTGCAGAAAACTGCATACTCGTCTACCAAAAGTGTCATATTCATGCTTAAAACGCGTTTTGGCACAAATCCATGTGCGGGTTCTAAAAAGAGCAGCATTGGCATGCTTTTCACGTCGTTTGGTAGAAATCCACACGCGCGTTCTGCCAAAAGCACCATTTGCATGCATATCGTGTGGTTTTGCAGAAAACTGCATCCTCGTCTACCAAAAGTTGCGTATTCATGCTTAAAACGCGTTTTGGCACAAATCCATGTGCGGGTGCTAAAAAGAGCAGCATTGGCATGCTTTTCACGTCGTTTGGTAGAAATCCACACGGGCGTTCTGCCAAAAGCACCATTTGCATGCATATCGTGTGGTTGTGCAGAAAACTGCATACTCGTCTAACAAAAGTGTCATATTCATGCTTAAAACGCGTTTTGGCAGAAATCGATGTGCGGGTTCTAAAAAGAGCAGCATTGGCATGCTTTTCACGTCGTTTGGTAGAACTCCACACGCGCGTTCTGCCAAAAGCGTCATTTGCATGCATATCGTGTGGTTTTGCAGAAAACTGCATCCTCGTCTACCAAAAGTTGCGTATTCATGCTTAAAACGCGTTTTGGCACAAATCCATGTGCGGGTGCTAAAAAGAGCAGCATTGGCATGCTTTTCACGTCGTTTGGTATAAATCCACACGCGCGTTCTGCCAAAAGCACCATTTGCATGCATATCGTGTGGTTTTGCAGAAAACTGCATCCTCGTCTACCAAAAGTTGCGTATTCATGCTTAAAACGCGTTTTGGCACAAATCCGTGTGCGGGTTCTAAAAAGAGCAGCATTGGCATGCTTTTCACGTCGTTTGGTAGAAATCCACACGCGCGTTCTGCCAAAAGCACCATTTGCATGCATATCGTGTAGTTTTGCAGAAAACTGCATACTCGTCTACCAAAAGTGTCATATTCATGCTTAAAACGCGTTTTGGCACAAATCCATGTGCGGGTTCTAAAAAGAGCAGCATTGGCATGCATTTCACGTCGTTTGGTAGAAATCCACACGCGCGTTCTGCCAAAAGCACCATTTGCATGCATATCGTGTGGTTTTGCAGAAAAGTGCATCCTCGTCTACCAAAAGTTGCGTATTCATGCTTAAAACGCGTTTTGGCACAAATCCATGTGCGGGTGCTAAAAAGAGCAGCATTGGCATGCTTTTCACGTCGTTTGGTAGAATTCCACACGGGCGTTCTGCCAAAAGCACCATTTGCATGCATATCGTGTGGTTGTGCAGAAAACTGCATACTCGTCTACCAAAAGTGTCATATTCATGCTTAAAACGCGTTTTGGCACAAATCGATGTGCGGGTTCTAAAAAGAGCAGCATTGGCATGCTTTTCACGTCGTTTGGTAGAAATCCACACGCGCGTTCTGCCAAAAGCACCATTTTCATGCATATCGTGTGGTTGTGCAGAAAACTGCATACTCGTCTACCAAAAGTGTCATATTCATGCTTAAAACGCGTTTTGGCACAAATCCATGTGCGGGTTCTAAAAAGAGCAGCATTGGCATGCTTTTCACGTCGTTTGGTAGAAATCCACACGCGCGTTCTGCCAAAAGCACCATTTGCATGCATATCGTGTGGTTTTGCAGAAAACTGCATCCTCGTCTACCAAAAGTGTCATATTCATGCTTAAAACGCGTTTTGGCACAAATCCATGTGCGCATTCTAAATAGAGCAGCATTGGCGTGCTTTTCACGTCGTTTGGTAGAAATCCACACGCGCGTTCTGCCAAAAGCACCATTTGCATGCATATCGTGTGGTTTTGCAGAAAACTGCATCCTCGCGTACCAAAAGTTGCGTATTCATGCTTAAAACGCGTTTTGGCACAAATCCGTGTGCGGGTTCTAAAAAGAGCAGCATTGGCATGCTTTTCACGTCGTTTGGTAGAAATCCACACGCGCGTTCTGCCAAAAGCACCATTTGCATGCATATCGTGTAGTTTTGCAGAAAACTGCATACTCGTCTACCAAAAGTGTCATATTCATGCTTAAAACGCGTTTTGGCACAAATCCATGTGCGGGTTCTAAAAAGAGCAGCATTGGCATGCATTTCACGTCGTTTGGTAGAAATCCACACGCGCGTTCTGCCAAAAGCACCATTTGCATGCATATCGTGTGGTTTTGCAGAAAACTGCATCCTCGTCTACCAAAAGTTGCGTATTCATGCTTAAAACGCGTTTTGGCACAAATCCATGTGCGGGTGCTAAAAAGAGCAGCATTGGCATGCTTTTCACGTCGTTTGGTAGAATTCCACACGGGCGTTCTGCCAAAAGCACCATTTGCATGCATATCGTGTGGTTGTGCAGAAAACTGCATACTCGTCTACCAAAAGTGTCATATTCATGCTTAAAACGCGTTTTGGCACAAATCGAAGTGCGGGTTCTAAAAAGAGCAGCATTGGCATGCTTTTCACGTCGTTTGGTAGAAATCCACACGCGCGTTCTGCCAAAAGCACCATTTGCATGCATATCGTGTAGTTTTGCAGAAAACTGCATACTCGTCTACCAAAAGTGTCATATTCATGCTTAAAACGCGTTTTGGCACAAATCCATGTGCGGGTTCTAAAAAGAGCAGCATTGGCATGCATTTCACGTCGTTTGGTAGAAATCCACACGCGCGTTCTGCCAAAAGCAGCATTTGTATGCATATCGTGTGGTTTTGCAGAAAACTGCATCCTCGTCTACCAAAAGTTGCGTATTCATGCTTAAAACGCGTTTTGGCACAAATCCATGTGCGGGTGCTAAAAAGAGCAGCATTGGCATGCTTTTCACGTCGTTTGGTAGAAATCCACACGGGCGTTCTGCCAAAAGCACCATTTGCATGCATATCGTGTGGTTGTGCAGAAAACTGCATACTCGTCTACCAAAAGTGTCATATTCATGCTTAAAACGCGTTTTGGCACAAATCGATGTGCGGGTTCTAAAAAGAGCAGCATTGGCATGCTTTTCACGTCGTTTGGTAGAAATCCACACGCGCGTTCTGCCAAAAGCGTCATTTGCATGCATATCGTGTGGTTTTGCAGAAAACTGCATCCTCGTCTACCAAAAGTTGCGTATTCATGCTTAAAACGCGTTTTGGCACAAATCCATGTGCGGGTGCTAAAAAGAGCAGCATTGGCATGCTTTTCACGTCGTTTGGTAGAAATCCACACGCGCGTTCTGCCAAAAGCACCATTTGCATGCATATCGTGTGGTTTTGCAGAAAACTGCATACTCGTCTACCAAAAGTGTCATATTCATGCTTAAAACGCGTTTAGGCACAAATCCATGTGCGGGTTCTAAAAAGAGCAGCATTGGCATGCTTTTCACGTCGTTTGGTAGAAATCCACACGCGCGTTCTGCCAAAAGCACCATTTGCATGCATATCGTGTAGTTTTGCAGAAAACTGCATACTCGTCTACCAAAATGTCATATTCATGCTTAAAACGCGTTTTGGCACAAATCCATGTGCGGGTTCTAAAAAGAGCAGCATTGGCATGCTTTTCACGTCGTTTGGTAGAAATCCACACGCGCGTTCTGCCAAAAGCACCATTTGCATGCATATCGTGTGGTTTTGCAGAAAACTGCATCCTCGTCTACCAAAAGTTGCGTATTCATGCTTAAAACGCGTTTTGGCACAAATCCGTGTGCGGGTTCTAAAAAGAGCAGCATTGGCATGCTTTTCACGTCGTTTGGTAGAATTCCACACGGCGTTCTGCCAAAAGCACCATTTGCATGCATATCGTGTGGTTGTGCAGAAAACTGCATACTCGTCTACCAAAAGTGTCATATTCATGCTTAAAACGCGTTTTGGCACAAATCGATGTGCGGGTTCTAAAAAGAGCAGCATTGGCATGCTTTTCACGTCGTTTGGTAGAAATCCACACGCGCGTTCTGCCAAAAGCACCATTTTCATGCATATCGTGTGGTTGTGCAGAAAACTGCATACTCGTCTACCAAAAGTGTCATATTCATGCTTAAAACGCGTTTTGGCACAAATCCATGTGGGGGTTCTAAAAAGAGCAGCATTGGCATGCTTTTCACGTCGTTTGGTAGAAATCCACACGCGCGTTCTGCCAAAAGCACCATTTGCATGCATATCGTGTGGTTTTGCAGAAAACTGCATCCTCGTCTACCAAAAGTGTCATATTCATGCTTAAAACGCGTTTTGGCACAAATCCATGTGCGCATTCTAAATAGAGCAGCATTGGCGTGCTTTTCACGTCGTTTGGTAGAAATCCACACGCGCGTTCTGCCAAAAGCACCATTTGCATGCATATCGTGTGGTTTTGCAGAAAACTGCATCCTCGCGTACCAAAAGTTGCGTATTCATGCTTAAAACGCGTTTTGGCACAAATCCGTGTGCGGGTTCTAAAAAGAGCAGCATTGGCATGCTTTTCACGTCGTTTGGTAGAAATCCACACGCGCGTTCTGCCAAAAGCACCATTTGCATGCATATCGTGTAGTTTTGCAGAAAACTGCATACTCGTCTACCAAAAGTGTCATATTCATGCTGAAAACGCGTTTTGGCACAAATCCATGTGCGGGTTCTAAAAAGAGCAGCATTGGCATGCTTTTCACGTCGTTTGGTAGAAATCCACACGCGCGTTCTGCCAAAAGCACCATTTGCATGCATATCGTGTGGTTTTGCAGAAAACTGCATCCTCGTCTACCAAAAGTTGCGTATTCATGCTTAAAACGCGTTTTGGCACAAATCCGTGTGCGGGTTCTAAAAAGAGCAGCATTGGCATGCTTTTCACGTCGTTTGGTAGAAATCCACACGCGCGTTCTGCCAAAAGCACCATTTGCATGCATATCGTGTAGTTTTGCAGAAAACTGCATACTCGTCTACCAAAAGTGTCATATTCATGCTTAAAACGCGTTTTGGCACAAATCCATGTGCGGGTTCTAAAAAGAGCAGCATTGGCATGCATTTCACGTCGTTTGGTAGAAATCCACACGCGCGTTCTGCCAAAAGCACCATTTGCATGCATATCGTGTGGTTTTGCAGAAAACTGCATCCTCGTCTACCAAAAGTTGCGTATTCATGCTTAAAACGCGTTTTGGCACAAATCCATGTGCGGGTGCTAAAAAGAGCAGCATTGGCATGCTTTTCACGTCGTTTGGTAGAATTCCACACGGGCGTTCTGCCAAAAGCACCATTTGCATGCATATCGTGTGGTTGTGCAGAAAACTGCATACTCGTCTACCAAAAGTGTCATATTCATGCTTAAAACGCGTTTTGGCACAAATCGATGTGCGGGTTCTAAAAAGAGCAGCATTGGCATGCTTTTCACGTCGTTTGGTAGAAATCCACACGCGCGTTCTGCCAAAAGCACCATTTTCATGCATATCGTGTGGTTGTGCAGAAAACTGCATACTCGTCTACCAAAAGTGTCATATTCATGCTTAAAACGCGTTTTGGCACAAATCGATGTGCGGGTTCTAAAAAGAGCAGCATTGGCATGCTTTTCACGTCGTTTGGTAGAAATCCACACGCGCGTTCTGCCAAAAGCGTCATTTGCATGCATATCGTGTGGTTTTGCAGAAAACTGCATCCTCGTCTACCAAAAGTTGCATATTCATGCTTAAAACGCGTTTTGGCACAAATCCATGTGCGGGTGCTAAAATGAGCAGCATCGGCATGCTTTTCACGTCGCTTGGTAGAAATCCACACGCGCGTTCTGCCAAAAGCGTCATTTGCATGCATATCGTGTGGTTTTGCAGAAAACTGCATCCTCGTCTACCAAAAGTTGCGTATTCATGCTTAAAACGCGTTTTGGCACAAATCCATGTGCGGGTGCTAAAAAGAGCAGCATTGGAATGCTTTTCACGTCGTTTGGTAGAAATCCACACGCGCGTTCTGCCAAAAGCACCATTTGCATGCATATCGTGTGGTTTTGCAGAAAACTGCATCCTCGTCTACCAAAAGTTGCGTATTCATGCTTAAAACGCGTTTTGGCACAAATCCGTGTGCGGGTTCTAAAAAGAGCAGCATTGGCATGCTTTTCACGTCGTTTGGTAGAAATCTACACGCGCGTTCTGCCAAAAGCACCATTTGCATGCATATCGTGTAGTTTTGCAGAAAACTGCATACTCGTCTACCAAAAGTGTCATATTCATGCTTAAAACGCGTTTTGGCACAAATCCATGTGCGGGTTCTAAAAAGAGCAGCATTGGCATGCTTTTCACGTCGTTTGGTAGAAATCCACACGCGCGTTCTGCCAAAAGCACCATTTGCATGCATATCGTGTAGTTTTGCAGAAAACTGCATACTCGTCTACCAAAAGTGTCATATTCATGCTTAAAACGCGTTTTGGCACAAATCCGTGTGCGGGTTCTAAAAAGAGCAGCATTGACATTCTTTTCACGTCGTTTGGTAGAAATCCACACGCGCGTTCTGCCAAAAGCACCATTTGCATGCATATCGTGTGGTTTTGCAGAAAACTGCATCCTCGTCTACCAAAAGTTGCGTATTCATGCTTAAAACGCGTTTTGGCACAAATCCATGTGCGGGTGCTAAAAAGAGCAGCATTGGCATGCTTTTCACGTCGTTTGGTAGACATCCACACGGGCGTTCTGCCAAAAGCACCATTTGCATGCACATCGTGTGGTTGTGCAGAAAACTGCATACTCGTCTACCAAAAGTGTCATATTCATGCTTAAAACGCGTTTTGGCACAAATCGATGTGCGGGTTCTAAAAAGAGCAGCATTGGCATGCTTTTCACGTCGTTTGGTAGAAATCCACACGCGCGTTCTGCCAAAAGCGTCATTTGCATGCATATCGTGTGGTTTTGCAGAAAACTGCATCCTCGTCTACCAAAAGTTGCGTATAAATGCTTAAAACGCGTTTTGGCACAAATCCATGTGCGGGTGCCAAAAAGAGCAGCATTGGCATGCTTTTCACGTCGTTTGGTAGAAATCCACACGCGCGTTCTGCCAAAAGCACCATTTGCATGCATATCGTGTAATTTTGCAGAAAACTGCATACTCGTCTACCAAAAGTGTCATATTCATGCTTAAAACGCGTTTTGGCACAAATCCGTGTGCGGGTTCTAAAAAGAGCAGCATTGACATGCTTTTCACGTCGTTTGGTAGAAATCCACACGCGCGTTCTGCCAAAAGCACCATTTGCATGCATATCGTGTGGTTTTGCAGAAAACTGCATCCTCGTCTACCAAAAGTTGCGTATTCATGCTTAAAACGCGTTTTGGCACAAATCCATGTGCGGGTGCTAAAAAGAGCAGCATTGGCATGCTTTTCACGTCGTTTGGTAGAAATCCACACGCGCGTTCTGCCAAAAGCACCATTTGCATGCATATCGTGTAGTTTTGCAGAAAACTGCATACTCGTCTACCAAAAGTGTCATATTCATGCTTAAAACGCGTTTTGGCACAAATCCATGTGCGGGTTCTAAAAAGAGCAGCATTGGCATGCTTTTCACGTCGTTTGGTAGAAATCCACACGCGCGTTCTGCCAAAAGCACCATTTGCATGCATATCGTGTGGTTTTGCAGAAAACTGCATCCTCGTCTACCAAAAGTTGCGTATTCATGCTTAAAACGCGTTTTGGCACAAATCCATGTGCGGGTGCTAAAAAGAGCAGCATTGGCATGCTTTTCACGTCGTTTGGTAGAAATCCACACGGCGTTCTGCCAAAAGCACCATTTGCATGCATATCGTGTGGTTGTGCAGAAAACTGCATACTCGTCTAACAAAAGTGTCATATTCATGCTTAAAACGCGTTTTGGCAGAAATCGATGTGCGGGTTCTAAAAAGAGCAGCATTGGCATGCTTTTCACGTCGTTTGGTATAAATCCACACGCGCGTTCTGCCAAAAGCACCATTTGCATGCGTATCGTGTGGTTTTGCAGAAAACTGCATCCTCGTCTACCAAAAGTTGCGTATTCATGCTTAAAACGCGTTTTGGCACAAATCGATGTGCGGGTTCTAAAAAGAGCAGCATTGGCATGCTTTTCACGTCGTTTGGTAGAAATCCACACGCGCGTTCTGCCAAAAGCGTCATTTGCATGCATATCGTGTGGTTTTGCAGAAAACTGCATCCTCGTCTACCAAAAGTTGCATATTCATGCTTAAAACGCGTTTTGGCACAAATCCATGTGCGGGTGCTAAAATGAGCAGCATCGGCATGCTTTTCACGTCGCTTGGTAGAAATCCACACGCGCGTTCTGCCAAAAGCGTCATTTGCATGCATATCGTGTGGTTTTGCAGAAAACTGCATCCTCGTCTACCAAAAGTTGCGTATTCATGCTTAAAACGCGTTTTGGCACAAATCCATGTGCGGGTGCTAAAAAGAGCAGCATTGGCATGCTTTTCACGTCGTTTGGTAGAAATCCACACGCGCGTTCTGCCAAAAGCACCATTTGCATGCATATCGTGTGGTTTTGCAGAAAACTGCATCCTCGTCTACCAAAAGTTCCGTATTCATGCTTAAAACGCGTTTTGGCACAAATCCGTGTGCGGGTTCTAAAAAGAGCAGCATTGGCATGCTTTTCACGTCGTTTGGTAGAAATCTACACGCGCGTTCTGCCAAAAGCACCATTTGCATGCATATCGTGTAGTTTTGCAGAAAACTGCATACTCGTCTACCAAAAGTGTCATATTCATGCTTAAAACGCGTTTTGGCACAAATCCATGTGCGGGTTCTAAAAAGAGCAGCATTGGCATGCTTTTCACGTCGTTTGGTAGAAATCCACACGCGCGTTCTGCCAAAAGCACCATTTGCATGCATATCGTGTAGTTTTGCAGAAAACTGCATACTCGTCTACCAAAAGTGTCATATTCATGCTTAAAACGCGTTTAGGCACAAATCCGTGTGCGGGTTCTAAAAAGAGCAGCATTGACATTCTTTTCACGTCGTTTGGTAGAAATCCACACGCGCGTTCTGCCAAAAGCACCATTTGCATGCATATCGTGTGGTTTTGCAGAAAACTGCATCCTCGTCTACCAAAAGTTGCGTATTCATGCTTAAAACGCGTTTTGGCACAAATCCATGTGCGGGTGCTAAAAAGAGCAGCATTGGCATGCTTTTCACGTCGTTTGGTAGACATCCACACGGGCGTTCTGCCAAAAGCACCATTTGCATGCACATCGTGTGGTTGTGCAGAAAACTGCATACTCGTCTACCAAAAGTGTCATATTCATGCTTAAAACGCGTTTTGGCACAAATCGATGTGCGGGTTCTAAAAAGAGCAGCATTGGCATGCTTTTCACGTCGTTTGGTAGAAATCCACACGCGCGTTCTGCCAAAAGCGTCATTTGCATGCATATCGTGTGGTTTTGCAGAAAACTGCATCCTCGTCTACCAAAAGTTGCGTATTCATGCTTAAAACGCGTTTTGGCACAAATCCATGTGCGGGTGCTAAAAAGAGCAGCATTGGCATGCTTTTCACGTCGTTTGGTAGAAATCCACACGCGCGTTCTGCCAAAAGCACCATTTGCATGCATATCGTGTAATTTTGCAGAAAACTGCATACTCGTCTACCAAAAGTGTCATATTCATGCTTAAAACGCGTTTTGGCACAAATCCGTGTGCGGGTTCTAAAAAGAGCAGCATTGACATGCTTTTCACGTCGTTTGGTAGAAATCCACACGCGCGTTCTGCCAAAAGCACCATTTGCATGCATATCGTGTGGTTTTGCAGAAAACTGCATCCTCGTCTACCAAAAGTTGCGTATTCATGCTTAAAACGCGTTTTGGCACAAATCCATGTGCGGGTGCTAAAAAGAGCAGCATTGGCATGCTTTTCACGTCGTTTGGTAGAAATCCACACGCGCGTTCTGCCAAAAGCACCATTTGCATGCATATCGTGTAGTTTTGCAGAAAACTGCATACTCGTCTACCAAAAGTGTCATATTCATGCTTAAAACGCGTTTTGGCACAAATCCATGTGCGGGTTCTAAAAAGAGCAGCATTGGCATGCTTTTCACGTCGTTTGGTAGAAATCCACACACGCGTTCTGCCAAAAGCACCATTTGCATGCATATCGTGTGGTTTTGCAGAAAACTGCATCCTCGTCTACCAAAAGTTGCGTATTCATGCTTAAAACGCGTTTTGGCACAAATCCATGTGCGGGTGCTAAAAAGAGCAGCATTGGCATGCTTTTCACGTCGTTTGGTAGAAATCCACACGGGCGTTCTGCCAAAAGCACCATTTGCATGCATATCGTGTGGTTGTGCAGAAAACTGCATACTCGTCTAACAAAAGTGTCATATTCATGCTTAAAACGCGTTTTGGCACAAATCGATGTTCGGTTCTAAAAAGAGCAGCATTGGCATGCTTTTCACGTCGTTTGGTAGAACTCCACACGCGCGTTCTGCTAAAAGCGTCATTTGCATGCATATCGTGTGGTTTTGCAGAAAACTGCATCCTCGTCTACCAAAAGTTGCGTATTCATGCTTAAAACGCGTTTTGGCACAAATCCATGTGCGGGTGCTAAAAAGAGCAGCATTGGCATGCTTTTCACGTCGTTTGGTATAAATCCACACGCGCGTTCTGCCAAAAGCACCATTTGCATGCATATCGTGTGGTTTTGCAGAAAACTGCATCCTCGTCTACCAAAAGTTGCGTATTCATGCTTAAAACGCGTTTTGGCACAAATCCATGTGCGGGTGCTAAAAAGAGCAGCATTGGCATGCTTTTCACGTCGTTTGGTAGAATTCCACACGGGCGTTCTGCCAAAAGCACCATTTGCATGCATATCGTGTGGTTGTGCAGAAATTGCATACTCGTCTACCAAAAGTGTCATATTCATGCTTAAAACGCGTTTTGGCACAAATCGATGTGCGGGTTCTAAAAAGAGCAGCATTGGCATGCTTTTCACGTCGTTTGGTAGAAATCCACACGCGCGTTCTGCCAAAAGCACCATTTGCATGCATATCGTGTAGTTTTGCAGAAAACTGCATACAGTCTACCAAAAGTGTCATATTCATGCTTAAAACGCGTTTTGGCACAAATCCATGTGCGGGTTCTAAAAAGAGCAGCATTGGCATGCATTTCACGTCGTTTGGTAGAAATCCACACGCACGTTCTGCCAAAAGCACCATTTGCATGCATATCGTGTAGTTTTGCAGAAAACTGCATACTCGTCTACCAAAAGTGTCATATTCATGCTTAAAACGCGTTTTGGCACAAATCCATGTGCGGTTTCTAAAAAGAGCAGCATTGGCATGCTTTTCACGTCGTTTGGTAGAAATCCACACGCGCGTTCTGCCAAAAGCACCATTTGCATGCATATCGTGTAGTTTTGCAGAAAACTGCATACTCGTCTACCAAAAGTGTCATATTCATGCTTAAAACGCGTTTTGGCACAAATCCGTGTGCGGGTTCTAAAAAGAGCAGCATTGACATGCTTTTCACGTCGTTTGGTAGAAATCCACACGCGCGTTTGGCCAAAAGCACCATTTGCATGCATATCGTGTGGTTTTGCAGAAAACTGCATCCTCGTCTACCAAAAGTTGCGTATTCATGCTTAAAACGCGTTTTGGCACAAATCCATGTGCGGGTGCTAAAAAGAGCAGCATTGGCATGCTTTTCACGTCGTTTGGTAGAAATCCACACGGGCGTTCTGCCAAAAGCACCATTTGCATGCATATCGTGTGGTTGTGCAGAAAACTGCATACTCGTCTACCAAAAGTGTCATATTCATGCTTAAAACGCGTTTTGGCACAAATCGATGTGCGGGTTCTAAAAAGAGCAGCATTGGCATGCTTTTCACGTCGTTTGGTAGAAATCCACACGCGCGTTCTGCCAAAAGCGTCATTTGCATGCATATCGTGTGGTTTTGCAGAAAACTGCATCCTCGTCTACCAAAAGTTGCGTATTCATGCTTAAAACGCGTTTTGGCACAAATCCATGTGCGGGTGCTAAAAAGAGCAGCATTGACATGCTTTTCACGTCGTTTGGTAGAATTCCACACGGGCGTTCTGCCAAAAGCACCATTTGCATGCATATCGTGTGGTTGTGCAGAAACTGCATACTCGTCTACCAAAAGTGTCATATTCATGCTTAAAACGCGTTTTGGCACAAATCGAAGTGCGGGTTCTAAAAAGAGCAGCATTGGCATGCTTTTCACGTCGTTTGGTAGAAATCCACACGCGCGTTCTGCCAAAAGCACCATTTGCATGCATATCGTGTAGTTTTGCAGAAAACTGCATACTCGTCTACCAAAAGTGTCATATTCATGCTTAAAACGCGTTTTGGCACAAATCCATGTGCGGGTTCTAAAAAGAGCAGCATTGGCATGCATTTCACGTCGTTTGTGGAAATCCACACGCGCGTTCTGCCAAAAGCAGCATTTGTATGCATATCGTGTGGTTTTGCAGAAAACTGCATCCTCGTCTACCAAAAGTTGCGTATTCATGCTTAAAACGCGTTTTGGCACAAATCCATGTGCGGGTGCTAAAAAGAGCAGCATTGGCATGCTTTTCACGTCGTTTGGTAGAAATCCACACGCGCGTTCTGCCAAAAGCACCATTTGCATGCATATCGTGTGGTTGTGCAGAAAACTGCATACTCGTCTAACAAAAGTGTCATATTCATGCTTAAAACGCGTTTTGGCACAAATCGATGTGCGGGTTCTAAAAAGAGCAGCATTGGCATGCTTTTCACGTCGTTTGGTAGAACTCCACACGCGCGTTCTGCTAAAAGCGTCATTTGCATGCATATCGTGTGGTTTTGCAGAAAACTGCATCCTCGTCTACCAAAAGTTGCGTATTCATGCTTAAAACGCGTTTTGGCACAAATCCATGTGCGGGTGCTAAAAAGAGCAGCATTGGCATGCTTTTCACGTCGTTTGGTATAAATCCACACGCGCGTTCTGCCAAAAGCACCATTTGCATGCATATCGTGTGGTTTTGCAGAAAACTGCATCCTCGTCTACCAAAAGTTGCGTATTCATGCTTAAAACGCGTTTTGGCACAAATCCATGTGCGGGTGCTAAAAAGAGCAGCATTGGCATGCTTTTCACGTCGTTTGGTAGAATTCCACACGGGCGTTCTGCCAAAAGCACCATTTGCATGCATA
>NW_027225950.1:0-35715 GCF_038994185.2 Dermacentor albipictus | reverse complement strand
TTTTTTGCCAAATCACGTGCTTAAAACGCCAATGCTTCTCTTGGCAGCGCGCGCACGTGGTTTTCTGCCAAATCACGTGCTTAACACGCCAATGCTTCTCTTGGCAGCGCGCGCACGTAATTTTTTGCCAAATCACGTGCTTAACACGTCAATGCTTCTCTTGGCAGCGCGCGCACGTGGTTTTCTGCCAAATCACGTGCTTAACACGCCAACGCTTCTCTTGGCAGCGCACGCACGTAATTTTTTGCCAAATCACGTGCTTAAGACGCCAATGCTTCTCTTGGCAGCGCGCGCACGTGGTTTTCTGCCACATCACGTGCTTAACACGCCAACGCTTCTCTTGGCAGCGCACGCACGTAATTTTTTGCCAAATCACGTGCTTAAGACGCCAATGCTTCTCTTGGCAGCGCGCGCACGTGGTTTTCTGCCAAATCACGTGCTTAACACGCCAACGCTTCTCTTGGCAGCGCACGCACGTAATTTTTTGCCAAATCACGTGCTTAAGACCCCAATGCTTCTCTTGGCAGCGCGCGCACGTGGTTTTCTGCCAAATCACGTGCTTAACACGCCAACGCTTCTCTTGGCAGCGCACGCACGTAATTTTTTGCCAAATCACGTGCTTAAAACGCCAATGCTTCTCTTGGCAGCGCGCGCACGTGGTTTTCTGCCAAATCACGTGCTTAACACGCCAACGCTTCTCTTGGCAGCGCACGCACGTAATTTTTTGCCAAATCACGTGCTTAACAAGCCAACGCTTCTCTTGGCAGCGCGCGCACGTGGTTTTCTGCCAAATCACGTGCTTAACACGCCAAAGCTTCTCTTGGCAGCGCACGCACGTAATTTTTTGCCAAATCACGTGCTGAAGACGCCAATGCTTCTCTTGGCAGCGCGCGCACGTGGTTTTCTGCCAAATCACGTGCTTAACACGCCAACGCTTCTCTTGGCAGCGCACGCACGTAATTTTTTGCCAAATCACGTGCTTAAGACGCCAATGCTTCTCTTGGCAGCGCGCGCACGTGGTTTTCTGCCAAATCACGTGCTTAACACGCCAACGCTTCTCTTGGCAGCGCGCGCACGTGGTTTTCTGCCAAATCACGTGCTTAACACGCCAACGCTTCTCTTGGCTGCGCACACACGTAATTTTTTGCCAAATCACGTGCTTAAGACGCCAATGCTTCTCTTGGCAGCGCGCGCACGTGGTTTTCTGCCAAATCACGTGCTAAACACGCCAACGCTTCTCTTGGCAGCGCACGCACGTAATTTTTTGCCAAATCACGTGCTTAAAACGCCAATGCTTCTCATGGCAGCGCGCGCACGTGGTTTTCTGCCAAATCACGTGCTTAACACGCCAACGCTTCTCTTGGCAGCGCACACACGTGGTTTTCTGCCAAATCACGTGCTTAACACGTCAATGCTTCTCTTGGCAGCAAGCGCACGTGGTTTTCTGCCAAATCACGTGCTTAAAACGCCATTGCTTCTCTTGGCAACGCACGCACGTGGTTTTCTGCCAAATCACGTGCTTAACACGCCAACGCTTCTCTTGGCAGCGCGCGCACGTGGTTTTCTGCCAAATCACGTGCTTAACACGCCAACGCTTCTCTTGGCAGCGCACGCACGTGGTTTTCTGCCAAATCACGTGCTTAACACGCCAACGCTTCTCTTGGCAGCGCACACACGTGGTTTTCTGCCAAATCACGTGCTTAAAACGCCAATGCTTCTCTTGGCAGCGCGCGCACGTGGTTTTCTGCCAAATCACGTGCTTAACACGCCAACGCTTCTCTTGGCAGCGCACGCACGTAATTTTTTGCCAAATCACGTGCTTAAGACGCCAATGCTTCTCTTGGCAGCGCGCGCACGTGGTTTTCTGCCAAATCACGTGCTTAACACGCCAACGCTTCTCTTGGCAGCGCACGCACGTAATTTTTTGCCAAATCACATGCTTAAGACGCCAATGCTTCTCTTGGCAGCGCGCGCACGTGGTTTTCTGCCAAATCACGTGCTTAACACGCCAACGCGTCTCTTGGCAGCGCACGCACGTAATTTTTTGCCAAATCACGTGCTTAAAACGCCAATGCTTCTCTTGGCAGCGCGCGCACGTGGTTTTCTGCCAAATCACGTGCTTAACACGCCAATGCTTCTCTTGGCAGCGCGCGCACGTAATTTTTTGCCAAATCACGTGCTTAACACGTCAATGCTTCTCTTGGCAGCGCGCGCACGTGGTTTTCTGCCAAATCACGTGCTTAACACGCCAACGCTTCTCTTGGCAGCGCACGCACGTAATTTTTTGCCAAATCACGTGCTTAAGACGCCAATGCTTCTCTTGGCAGCGCGCGCACGTGGTTTTCTGCCACATCACGTGCTTAACACGCCAACGCTTCTCTTGGCAGCGCACGCACGTAATTTTTTGCCAAATCACGTGCTTAAGACGCCAATGCTTCTCTTGGCAGCGCGCGCACGTGGTTTTCTGCCAAATCACGTGCTTAACACGCCAACGCTTCTCTTGGCAGCGCACGCACGTAATTTTTTGCCAAATCACGTGCTTAAGACCCCAATGCTTCTCTTGGCAGCGCGCGCACGTGGTTTTCTGCCAAATCACGTGCTTAACACGCCAACGCTTCTCTTGGCAGCGCACGCACGTAATTTTTTGCCAAATCACGTGCTTAAAACGCCAATGCTTCTCTTGGCAGCGCGCGCACGTGGTTTTCTGCCAAATCACGTGCTTAGCACGCCAACGCTTCTCTTGGCAGCGCACGCACGTAATTTTTTGCCAAATCACGTGCTTAACAAGCCAACGCTTCTCTTGGCAGCGCGCGCACGTGGTTTTCTGCCAAATCACGTGCTTAACACGCCAAAGCTTCTCTTGGCAGCGCACGCACGTAATTTTTTGCCAAATCACGTGCTGAAGACGCCAATGCTTCTCTTGGCAGCGCGCGCACGTGGTTTTCTGCCAAATCACGTGCTTAACACGCCAACGCTTCTCTTGGCAGCGCACGCACGTAATTTTTTGCCAAATCACGTGCTTAAGACGCCAATGCTTCTCTTGGCAGCGCGCGCACGTGGTTTTCTGCCAAATCACGTGCTTAACACGCCAACGCTTCTCTTGGCAGCGCGCGCACGTGGTTTTCTGCCAAATCACGTGCTTAACACGCCAACGCTTCTCTTGGCTGCGCACGCACGTAATTTTTTGCCAAATCACGTGCTTAAGACGCCAATGCTTCTCTTGGCAGCGCGCGCACGTGGTTTTCTGCCAAATCACGTGCTAAACACGCCAACGCTTCTCTTGGCAGCGCACGCACGTAATTTTTTGCCAAATCACGTGCTTAAAACGCCAATGCTTCTCATGGCAGCGCGCGCACGTGGTTTTCTGCCAAATCACGTGCTTAACACGCCAACGCTTCTCTTGGCAGCGCACACACGTGGTTTTCTGCCAAATCACGTGCTTAACACGTCAATGCTTCTCTTGGCAGCGCGCGCACATGGTTTTCTGCCAAATCACGTGCTTAAAACGCCATTGCTTCTCTTGGCAGCGCACGCACGTGGTTTTCTGCCAAATCACGTGCTTAACACGCCAACGCTTCTCTTGGCAGCGCGCGCACGTGGTTTTCTGCCAAATCACGTGCTTAACACGCCAACGCTTCTCTTGGCAGCGCACGCACGTGGTTTTCTGCCAAATCACGTGCTTAACACGCCAACGCTTCTCTTGGCAGCGCACGCACGTAATTTTTTGCCAAATCACGTGCTTAAAACGCCAATGCTTCGCTTGGCAGCGCGCGCACGTGGTTTTCTGCCAAATCACGTGCTTAACACGCCAACGCTTCTCTTGGCAGCGCGCGCACGTGGTTTTCTGCCAAATCACGTGCTTAACACGCCAACGCTTCTCTTGGCAGCGCACGCACGTGGTTTTCTGCCAAATCACGTGCTTAACACGCCAACGCTTCTCTTGGCAGCGCACGCACGTAATTTTTTGCCAAATCACGTGCTTAAAACGCCAATGCTTCTCTTGGCAGCGCGCGCACGTGGTTTTCTGCCAAATCACGTGCTTAACACGCCAACGCTTCTCTTGGCAGCGCACGCACGTACTTTTTTGCCAAATCACGTGCTTAAGACGCCAATGCTTCTCTTGGCAGCGCACGCACGTAATTTTTTGCCAAATCACGTGCTTAAAACGCCAATGCTTCTCTTGGCAGCGTGCGCACGTGGTTTTCTGCCAAATCACGTGCTTAACACGCCAACGCTTCTCTTGGCAGCGCACGCACGTAATTTTTTGCCAAATCACGTGCTTAAGACGCCAATGCTTCTCTTGGCAGCGCACGCACGTAATTTTTTGCCAAATCACGTGCTTAAGACGCCAATGCTTCTCTTGGCAGCGCGCGCACGTGGTTTTCTGCCAAATCACGTGCTTAACACGCCAACGCTTCTCTTGGCAGCGCACGCACGTAATTTTTTGCCAAATCACGTGCTTAACACGCCAACGCTTCTCTTGGCAGCGCACGCACGTAATTTTTTGCCAAATCACGTGCTTAAGACGCCAATGCTTCTCTTGGCAGCGCGCGCACGTGGTTTTCTGCCAAATCACGTGCTTAACACGCCAACGCTTCTCTTGGCAGCGCACGCACGTAATTTTTTGCCAAATCACGTGCTTAAGACGCCAATGCTTCTCTTGGCAGCGCGCGCACGTGGTTTTCTGCCAAATCACGTGCTTAACACGCCAACGCTTCTCTTGGCAGCGCGCGCACGTGGTTTTCTGCCAAATCACGTGCTTAACACGCCAACGCTTCTCTTGGCAGCGCACGCACGTAATTTTTTGCCAAATCACGTGCTTAAAACGCCAATGCTTCTCTTGGCAGCGCGCGCACGTGGTTTTCTGCCAAATCACGTGCTTAACACGCCAACGCTTCTCTTGGCAGCGCACGCACGTAATTTTTTGCCAAATCACGTGCTTAAGACGCCAATGCTTCTCTTGGCAGCGCGCGCACGTGGTTTTCTGCCAAATCACGTGCTTAACACGCCAACGCTTCTCTTGGCAGCGCGCGCACGTGGTTTTCTGGCAAATCACGTGCTTAACACGCCAACGCTGCTCTTGGCAGCGCACGCACGTAATTTTTTGCCAAATCACGTGCTTAAAACGCCAATGCTTCTCTTGGCAGCGCGCGCACGTGGTTTTCTGCCAAATCACGTGCTTAACACGCCAACGCTTCTCTTGGCAGCGCACGCACGTAATTTTTTGCCAAATCACGTGCTTAAGACGCCAATGCTTCTCTTGGCAGCGCGCGCACGTGGTTTTCTGCCAAATCACGTGCTTAACACGCCAACGCTTCTCTTGGCAGCGCACGCACGTAATTTTTTGCCAAATCACATGCTTAAGACGCCAATGCTTCTCTTGGCAGCGCGCGCACGTGGTTTTCTGCCAAATCACGTGCTTAACACGCCAACGCGTCTCTTGGCAGCGCACGCACGTAATTTTTTGCCAAATCACGTGCTTAAAACGCCAATGCTTCTCTTGGCAGCGCGCGCACGTGGTTTTCTGCCAAATCACGTGCTTAACACGCCAATGCTTCTCTTGGCAGCGCGCGCACGTAATTTTTTGCCAAATCACGTGCTTAACACGTCAATGCTTCTCTTGGCAGCGCGCGCACGTGGTTTTCTGCCAAATCACGTGCTTAACACGCCAACGCTTCTCTTGGCAGCGCACGCACGTAATTTTTTGCCAAATCACGTGCTTAAGACGCCAATGCTTCTCTTGGCAGCGCGCGCACGTGGTTTTCTGCCACATCACGTGCTTAACACGCCAACGCTTCTCTTGGCAGCGCACGCACGTAATTTTTTGCCAAATCACGTGCTTAAGACGCCAATGCTTCTCTTGGCAGCGCGCGCACGTGGTTTTCTGCCAAATCACGTGCTTAACACGCCAACGCTTCTCTTGGCAGCGCACGCACGTAATTTTTTGCCAAATCACGTGCTTAAGACCCCAATGCTTCTCTTGGCAGCGCGCGCACGTGGTTTTCTGCCAAATCACGTGCTTAACACGCCAACGCTTCTCTTGGCAGCGCACGCACGTAATTTTTTGCCAAATCACGTGCTTAAAACGCCAATGCTTCTCTTGGCAGCGCGCGCACGTGGTTTTCTGCCAAATCACGTGCTTAACACGCCAACGCTTCTCTTGGCAGCGCACGCACGTAATTTTTTGCCAAATCACGTGCTTAACAAGCCAACGCTTCTCTTGGCAGCGCGCGCACGTGGTTTTCTGCCAAATCACGTGCTTAACACGCCAAAGCTTCTCTTGGCAGCGCACGCACGTAATTTTTTGCCAAATCACGTGCTGAAGACGCCAATGCTTCTCTTGGCAGCGCGCGCACGTGGTTTTCTGCCAAATCACGTGCTTAACACGCCAACGCTTCTCTTGGCAGCGCACGCACGTAATTTTTTGCCAAATCACGTGCTTAAGACGCCAATGCTTCTCTTGGCAGCGCGCGCACGTGGTTTTCTGCCAAATCACGTGCTTAACACGCCAACGCTTCTCTTGGCAGCGCGCGCACGTGGTTTTCTGCCAAATCACGTGCTTAACACGCCAACGCTTCTCTTGGCTGCGCACACACGTAATTTTTTGCCAAATCACGTGCTTAAGACGCCAATGCTTCTCTTGGCAGCGCGCGCACGTGGTTTTCTGCCAAATCACGTGCTAAACACGCCAACGCTTCTCTTGGCAGCGCACGCACGTAATTTTTTGCCAAATCACGTGCTTAAAACGCCAATGCTTCTCATGGCAGCGCGCGCACGTGGTTTTCTGCCAAATCACGTGCTTAACACGCCAACGCTTCTCTTGGCAGCGCACACACGTGGTTTTCTGCCAAATCACGTGCTTAACACGTCAATGCTTCTCTTGGCAGCAAGCGCACGTGGTTTTCTGCCAAATCACGTGCTTAAAACGCCATTGCTTCTCTTGGCAACGCACGCACGTGGTTTTCTGCCAAATCACGTGCTTAACACGCCAACGCTTCTCTTGGCAGCGCGCGCACGTGGTTTTCTGCCAAATCACGTGCTTAACACGCCAACGCTTCTCTTGGCAGCGCACGCACGTGGTTTTCTGCCAAATCACGTGCTTAACACGCCAACGCTTCTCTTGGCAGCGCACACACGTGGTTTTCTGCCAAATCACGTGCTTAAAACGCCAATGCTTCTCTTGGCAGCGCGCGCACGTGGTTTTCTGCCAAATCACGTGCTTAACACGCCAACGCTTCTCTTGGCAGCGCACGCACGTAATTTTTTGCCAAATCACGTGCTTAAGACGCCAATGCTTCTCTTGGCAGCGCGCGCACGTGGTTTTCTGCCAAATCACGTGCTTAACACGCCAACGCTTCTCTTGGCAGCGCACGCACGTAATTTTTTGCCAAATCACATGCTTAAGACGCCAATGCTTCTCTTGGCAGCGCGCGCACGTGGTTTTCTGCCAAATCACGTGCTTAACACGCCAACGCGTCTCTTGGCAGCGCACGCACGTAATTTTTTGCCAAATCACGTGCTTAAAACGCCAATGCTTCTCTTGGCAGCGCGCGCACGTGGTTTTCTGCCAAATCACGTGCTTAACACGCCAATGCTTCTCTTGGCAGCGCGCGCACGTAATTTTTTGCCAAATCACGTGCTTAACACGTCAATGCTTCTCTTGGCAGCGCGCGCACGTGGTTTTCTGCCAAATCACGTGCTTAACACGCCAACGCTTCTCTTGGCAGCGCACGCACGTAATTTTTTGCCAAATCACGTGCTTAAGACGCCAATGCTTCTCTTGGCAGCGCGCGCACGTGGTTTTCTGCCACATCACGTGCTTAACACGCCAACGCTTCTCTTGGCAGCGCACGCACGTAATTTTTTGCCAAATCACGTGCTTAAGACGCCAATGCTTCTCTTGGCAGCGCGCGCACGTGGTTTTCTGCCAAATCACGTGCTTAACACGCCAACGCTTCTCTTGGCAGCGCACGCACGTAATTTTTTGCCAAATCACGTGCTTAAGACCCCAATGCTTCTCTTGGCAGCGCGCGCACGTGGTTTTCTGCCAAATCACGTGCTTAACACGCCAACGCTTCTCTTGGCAGCGCACGCACGTAATTTTTTGCCAAATCACGTGCTTAAAACGCCAATGCTTCTCTTGGCAGCGCGCGCACGTGGTTTTCTGCCAAATCACGTGCTTAGCACGCCAACGCTTCTCTTGGCAGCGCACGCACGTAATTTTTTGCCAAATCACGTGCTTAACAAGCCAACGCTTCTCTTGGCAGCGCGCGCACGTGGTTTTCTGCCAAATCACGTGCTTAACACGCCAAAGCTTCTCTTGGCAGCGCACGCACGTAATTTTTTGCCAAATCACGTGCTGAAGACGCCAATGCTTCTCTTGGCAGCGCGCGCACGTGGTTTTCTGCCAAATCACGTGCTTAACACGCCAACGCTTCTCTTGGCAGCGCACGCACGTAATTTTTTGCCAAATCACGTGCTTAAGACGCCAATGCTTCTCTTGGCAGCGCGCGCACGTGGTTTTCTGCCAAATCACGTGCTTAACACGCCAACGCTTCTCTTGGCAGCGCGCGCACGTGGTTTTCTGCCAAATCACGTGCTTAACACGCCAACGCTTCTCTTGGCTGCGCACGCACGTAATTTTTTGCCAAATCACGTGCTTAAGACGCCAATGCTTCTCTTGGCAGCGCGCGCACGTGGTTTTCTGCCAAATCACGTGCTAAACACGCCAACGCTTCTCTTGGCAGCGCACGCACGTAATTTTTTGCCAAATCACGTGCTTAAAACGCCAATGCTTCTCATGGCAGCGCGCGCACGTGGTTTTCTGCCAAATCACGTGCTTAACACGCCAACGCTTCTCTTGGCAGCGCACACACGTGGTTTTCTGCCAAATCACGTGCTTAACACGTCAATGCTTCTCTTGGCAGCGCGCGCACATGGTTTTCTGCCAAATCACGTGCTTAAAACGCCATTGCTTCTCTTGGCAGCGCACGCACGTGGTTTTCTGCCAAATCACGTGCTTAACACGCCAACGCTTCTCTTGGCAGCGCGCGCACGTGGTTTTCTGCCAAATCACGTGCTTAACACGCCAACGCTTCTCTTGGCAGCGCACGCACGTGGTTTTCTGCCAAATCACGTGCTTAACACGCCAACGCTTCTCTTGGCAGCGCACGCACGTAATTTTTTGCCAAATCACGTGCTTAAAACGCCAATGCTTCGCTTGGCAGCGCGCGCACGTGGTTTTCTGCCAAATCACGTGCTTAACACGCCAACGCTTCTCTTGGCAGCGCGCGCACGTGGTTTTCTGCCAAATCACGTGCTTAACACGCCAACGCTTCTCTTGGCAGCGCACGCACGTGGTTTTCTGCCAAATCACGTGCTTAACACGCCAACGCTTCTCTTGGCAGCGCACGCACGTAATTTTTTGCCAAATCACGTGCTTAAAACGCCAATGCTTCTCTTGGCAGCGCGCGCACGTGGTTTTCTGCCAAATCACGTGCTTAACACGCCAACGCTTCTCTTGGCAGCGCACGCACGTACTTTTTTGCCAAATCACGTGCTTAAGACGCCAATGCTTCTCTTGGCAGCGCACGCACGTAATTTTTTGCCAAATCACGTGCTTAAAACGCCAATGCTTCTCTTGGCAGCGTGCGCACGTGGTTTTCTGCCAAATCACGTGCTTAACACGCCAACGCTTCTCTTGGCAGCGCACGCACGTAATTTTTTGCCAAATCACGTGCTTAAGACGCCAATGCTTCTCTTGGCAGCGCACGCACGTAATTTTTTGCCAAATCACGTGCTTAACACGCCAACGCTTCTCTTGGCAGCGCACGCACGTAATTTTTTGCCAAATCACGTGCTTAAAACGCCAATGCTTCTCTTGGCAGCGCGCGCACGTGGGTTTCTGCCAAATCACGTGCTTAACACGCCAACGCTTCTCTTGGCAGCGCACGCACGTAATTTTTTGCCAAATCACGTGCTTAAGACGCCAATGCTTCTCTTGGCAGCGCGCGCACGTGGTTTTCTGCCAAATCACGTGCTTAACACGCCAACGCTTCTCTTGGCAGCGCACGCACGTAATTTTTTGCCAAATCACGTGCTTAAGACGCCAATGCTTCTCTTGGCAGCGCGCGCACGTGGTTTTCTGCCAAATCACGTGCTTAACACGCCAACGCTTCTCTTGGCAGCGCACGCACGTAATTTTTTGCCAAATCACGTGCTCAAGACGCCAATGCTTCTCTTGGCAGCGCGCGCACGTGGTTTTCTGCCAAATCACGTGCTTAACACGCCAACGCTTCTCTTGGCAGCGCACGCACGTAATTTTTTGCCAAATCACGTGCTTAAAACGCCAATGCTTCTGTTGGCAGCGCGCGCACGTGGTTTTCTGCCAAATCACGTGCTTAACACGCCAATGCTTCTCTTGGCAGCGCGCGCACGTAATTTTTTGCCAAATCACGTGCTTAACACGTCAATGCTTCTCTTGGCAGCGCGCGCACGTGGTTTTCTGCCAAATCACGTGCTTAACACGCCAACGCTTCTCTTGGCAGCGCACGCACGTAATTTTTTGCCAAATCACGTGCTTAAGACGCCAATGCTTCTCTTGGCAGCGCGCGCACGTGGTTTTCTGCCAAATCACGTGCTTAACACGCCAACGCTTCTCTTGGCAGCGCGCGCACGTGGTTTTCTGCCAAATCACGTGCTTAACACGCCAACGCTTCTCTTGGCAGCGCACGCACGTAATTTTTTGCCAAATCACGTGCTTAAAACGCCAATGCTTCTCTTGGCAGCGCGCGCACGTGGTTTTCTGCCAAATCACGTGCTTAACACGCCAACGCTTCTCTTGGCAGCGCACGCACGTAATTTTTTGCCAAATCACGTGCTTAAGACGCCAATGCTTCTCTTGGCAGCGCGCGCACGTGGTTTTCTGCCAAATCACGTGCTTAACACGCCAACGCTTCTCTTGGCAGCGCGCGCACGTGGTTTTCTGGCAAATCACTTGCTTAACACGCCAACGCTTCTCTTGGCAGCGCACGCACGTAATTTTTTGCCAAATCACGTGCTTAAAACGCCAATGCTTCTCTTGGCAGCGCGCGCACGTGGTTTTCTGCCAAATCACGTGCTTAACACGCCAACGCTTCTCTTGGCAGCGCACGCACGTAATTTTTTGCCAAATCACGTGCTTAAGACGCCAATGCTTCTCTTGGCAGCGCGCGCACGTGGTTTTCTGCCAAATCACGTGCTTAACACGCCAACGCTTCTCTTGGCAGCGCACGCACGTAATTTTTTGCCAAATCACATGCTTAAGACGCCAATGCTTCTCTTGGCAGCGCGCTCACGTGGTTTTCTGCCAAATCACGTGCTTAACACGCCAACGCTTCTCTTGGCAGCGCACGCACGTAATTTTTTGCCAAATCACGTGCTTAAAACGCCAATGCTTCTCTTGGCAGCGCGCGCACGTGGTTTTCTGCCAAATCACGTGCTTAACACGCCAATGCTTCTCTTGGCAGCGCGCGCACGTAATTTTTTGCCAAATCACGTGCTTAACACGTCAATGCTTCTCTTGGCAGCGCGCGCACGTGGTTTTCTGCCAAATCACGTGCTTAACACGCCAACGCTTCTCTTGGCAGCGCACGCACGTAATTTTTTGCCAAATCACGTGCTTAAGACGCCAATGCTTCTCTTGGCAGCGCGCGCACGTGGTTTTCTGCCAAATCACGTGCTTAACACGCCAACGCTTCTCTTGGCAGCGCACGCACGTAATTTTTTGCCAAATCACGTGCTTAAGACGCCAATGCTTCTCTTGGCAGCGCGCGCACGTGGTTTTCTGCCAAATCACGTGCTTAACACGCCAACGCTTCTCTTGGCAGCGCACGCACGTAATTTTTTGCCAAATCACGTGCTTAAGACGCCAATGCTTCTCTTGGCAGCGCGCGCACGTGGTTTTCTGCCAAATCACGTGCTTAACACGCCAACG
Source organism: Dermacentor albipictus (assembly GCF_038994185.2). Lineage (NCBI taxonomy): Eukaryota > Metazoa > Arthropoda > Arachnida > Ixodida > Ixodidae > Dermacentor > Dermacentor albipictus. Next base: position 23,741 of record NW_027225950.1, on the reverse strand, counting down.
CTTCTCTTGGCAGCGCACGCACGTAATTTTTTGCCAAATCACGTGCTTAAAACGCCAATGCTTCTCTTGGCAGCGCGCGCACGTGGTTTTCTGCCAAATCACGTGCTTAACACGCCATTGCTTCTCTTGGCAGCGCACGCACGTGGTTTTCTGCCAAATCACGTGCTTAACACGCCAACGCTTCTCTTGGCAGCGCGCGCACGTGGTTTTCTGCCAAATCACGTGCTTAACACGCCATCGCTTCTCTTGGCAGCGCACGCACGTAATTTTTTGCCAAATCACGTGCTTAAGACGCCAATGCTTCTCTTGGCAGCGCGCGCACGTGGTTTTCTGCCAAATCACGTGCTTAACACGCCAACGCTTCTCTTGGCAGCGCACGCACGTAATTTTTTGCCAAATCACGTGCTTAAGACGCCAATGCTTCTCTTGGCAGCGCGCGCACGTGGTTTTCTGCCAAATCACGTGCTTAACACGCCAACGCTTCTCTTGGCAGCGCACGCACGTAATTTTTTGCCAAATCACGTGCTTAAAACGCCAATGCTTCTCTTGGCAGCGCGCGCACGTGGTTTTCTGCCAAATCACGTGCTTAACACGCCAACGCTTCTCTTGGCAGCGCACGCACGTAATTTTTTGCCAAATCACGTGCTTAACACGCCAACGCTTCTCTTGGCAGCGCGCGCACGTAATTTTTTGCCAAATCACGTGCTTAAGACGCCAATGCTTCTCTTGGCAGCGCGCGCACGTAATGTTTTGCCAAATCACGTGCTTAAAACGCCAATGCTTCTCTTGGCAGCGCGCGCACGTGGTTTTCTGCCAAATCACGTGCTTAACACGCCAACGCTTCTCTTGGCAGCGCACGCACGTAATTTTTTGCCAAATCACGTGCTTAAGACGCCAATGCTTCTCTTGGCAGCGCGCGCACGTGGTTTTCTGCCAAATCACGTGCTTAACACGCCAACGCTTCTCTTGGCAGCGCGCGCACGTGGTTTTCTGCCAAATCACGTGCTTAACACGCCAACGCTTCTCTTGGCAGCGCACGCACGTAATTTTTTGCCAAATCACGTGCTTAAAACGCCAATGCTTCTCTTGGCAGCGTGCGCACGTGGTTTTCTGCCAAATCACGTGCTTAACACGCCAAAGCTTCTCTTGGCAGCGCACGCACGTAATTTTTTGCCAAATCACGTGCTTAAGACGCCAATGCTTCTCTTGGCAGCGCGCGCACGTGGTTTTCTGCCAAATCACGTGCTTAACACGCCAACGCTTCTCTTGGCAGCGCACGCACGTAATTTTTTGCCAAATCACGTGCTTAAGACGCCAATGCTTCTCTTGGCAGCGCGCGCACGTGGTTTTCTGCCAAATCACGTGCTTAACACGCCAACGCTTCTCTTGGCAGCGCACGCACGTAATTTTTTGCCAAATCACGTGCTTAAAACGCCAATGCTTCTCTTGGCAGCGCGCGCACGTGGTTTTCTGCCAAATCACGTGCTTAACACGCCAACGCTTCTCTTGGCAGCGCACGCACGTGGTTTTCGGCCAAATCACGTGCTTAACACGCCAACGCTTCTCTTGGCAGCGCACGCACGTGGTTTTCTGCCAAATCACGTGCTTAACACGCCAACGCTTCTCTTGGCAGCGCGCGCACGTGGTTTTCTGCCAAATCACGTGCTTAACACGCCAACGCTTCTCTTGGCAGCGCACGCACGTAATTTTTTGCCAAATCACGTGCTTAAGACGCCAATGCTTCTCTTGGCAGCGCGCGCACGTGGTTTTCTGCCAAATCACGTGCTTAACACGCCAACGCTTCTCTTGGCAGCGCACGCACGTATATTTTTGCCAAATCACGTGCTTAAAACGCCAATGCTTCTCTTGGCAGCGCGCGCACGTGGTTTTCTGCCAAATCACGTGCTTAACACGCCAACGCTTCTCTTGGCAGCGCACGCACGTGGTTTTCTGCCAAATCACGTGCTTAACACGTCAATGCTTCTCTTGGCAGCGCGCGCACGTGGTTTTCTGCCAAATCACGTGCTTAAAACGCCATTGCTTCTCTTGGCAGCGCACGCACGTGGTTTTCTGCCAAATCACGTGCTTAACACGCCAACGCTTCTCTTGGCAGCGCGCGTACGTGGTTTTCTGCCAAATCACGTGCTTAACACGCCAACGCTTCTCTTGGCAGCGCGCGCACGTAATTTCTTGCCAAATCACGTGCTTAAGACGCCAATGCTTCTCTTGGCAGCGCGCGCACGTAATTTTTTGCCAAATCACGTGCTTAAAACGCCAATGCTTCTCTTGGCAGCGCGCGCACGTGGTTTTCTGCCAAATCACGTGTTTAACACGCCAACGCTTCTCTTGGCAACGCACGCACGTAATTTTTTGCCAAATCACGTGCTTAAGACGCCAATGCTTCTCTTGGCAGCGCGCGCACGTGGTTTTCTGCCAAATCACGTGCTTAACACGCCAACGCTTCTCTTGGCAGCGCGCGCACGTGGTTTTCTGCCAAATCACGTGCTTAACACGCCAATGCTTCTCTTGGCAGCGCACGCACGTAATTTTTTGCCAAATCACGTGCTTAAAACGCCAATGCTTCTCTTGGCAGCGTGCGCACGTGGTTTTCTGCCAAATCACGTGCTTAACACGCCAAAGCTTCTCTTGGCAGCGCACGCACGTAATGTTGTGCCAAATCACGTGCTTAAGACGCCAATGCTTCTCTTGGCAGCGCGCGCACGTGGTTTTCTGCCAAATCACGTGCTTAACACGCCAACGCTTCTCTTGGCAGCGCACGCACGTAATTTTTTGCCAAATCACGTGCTTAAGACGCCAATGCTTCTCTTGGCAGCGCGCGCACGTGGTTTTCTGCCAAATCACGTGCTTAACACGCCAACGCTTCTCTTGGCAGCGCACGCACGTAATTTTTTGCCAAATCACGTGCTTAAAACGCCAATGCTTCTCTTGGCAGCGCGCGCACGTGGTTTTCTGCCAAATCACGTGCTTAACACGCCAACGCTTCTCTTGGCAGCGCACGCACGTGGTTTTCGGCCAAATCACGTGCTTAACACGCCAACGCTTCTCTTGGCAGCGCGCTCACGTGGTTTTCTGCCAAATCACGTGCTTAACACGCCAACGCTTCTCTTGGCAGCGCACGCACGTAATTTTTTGCCAAATCACGTGCTTAAAACGCCAATGCTTCTCTTGGCAGCGCGCGCACGTGGTTTTCTGCCAAATCACGTGCTTAACACGCCAATGCTTCTCTTGGCAGCGCGCGCACGTAATTTTTTGCCAAATCACGTGCTTAACACGTCAATGCTTCTCTTGGCAGCGCGCGCACGTGGTTTTCTGCCAAATCACGTGCTTAACACGCCAACGCTTCTCTTGGCAGCGCACGCACGTAATTTTTTGCCAAATCACGTGCTTAAGACGCCAATGCTTCTCTTGGCAGCGCGCGCACGTGGTTTTCTGCCAAATCACGTGCTTAACACGCCAACGCTTCTCTTGGCAGCGCACGCACGTAATTTTTTGCCAAATCACGTGCTTAAGACGCCAATGCTTCTCTTGGCAGCGCGCGCACGTGGTTTTCTGCCAAATCACGTGCTTAACACGCCAACGCTTCTCTTGGCAGCGCACGCACGTAATTTTTTGCCAAATCACGTGCTTAAGACGCCAATGCTTCTCTTGGCAGCGCGCGCACGTGGTTTTCTGCCAAATCACGTGCTTAACACGCCAACGCTTCTCTTGGCAGCGCACGCACGTAATTTTTTGCCAAATCACGTGCTTAAAACGCCAATGCTTCTCTTGGCAGCGCGCGCACGTGGTTTTCTGCCAAATCACGTGCTTAACACGCCATTGCTTCTCTTGGCAGCGCACGCACGTGGTTTTCTGCCAAATCACGTGCTTAACACGCCAACGCTTCTCTTGGCAGCGCGCGCACGTGGTTTTCTGCCAAATCACGTGCTTAACACGCCATCGCTTCTCTTGGCAGCGCACGCACGTAATTTTTTGCCAAATCACGTGCTTAAGACGCCAATGCTTCTCTTGGCAGCGCGCGCACGTGGTTTTCTGCCAAATCACGTGCTTAACACGCCAACGCTTCTCTTGGCAGCGCACGCACGTAATTTTTTGCCAAATCACGTGCTTAAGACGCCAATGCTTCTCTTGGCAGCGCGCGCACGTGGTTTTCTGCCAAATCACGTGCTTAACACGCCAACGCTTCTCTTGGCAGCGCACGCACGTAATTTTTTGCCAAATCACGTGCTTAAAACGCCAATGCTTCTCTTGGCAGCGCGCGCACGTGGTTTTCTGCCAAATCACGTGCTTAACACGCCAACGCTTCTCTTGGCAGCGCACGCACGTAATTTTTTGCCAAATCACGTGCTTAACACGCCAACGCTTCTCTTGGCAGCGCGCGCACGTAATTTTTTGCCAAATCACGTGCTTAAGACGCCAATGCTTCTCTTGGCAGCGCGCGCACGTAATTTTTTGCCAAATCACGTGCTTAAAACGCCAATGCTTCTCTTGGCAGCGCGCGCACGTGGTTTTCTGCCAAATCACGTGCTTAACACGCCAACGCTTCTCTTGGCAGCGCACGCACGTAATTTTTTGCCAAATCACGTGCTTAAGACGCCAATGCTTCTCTTGGCAGCGCGCGCACGTGGTTTTCTGCCAAATCACGTGCTTAACACGCCAACGCTTCTCTTGGCAGCGCGCGCACGTGGTTTTCTGCCAAATCACGTGCTTAACACGCCAACGCTTCTCTTGGCAGCGCACGCACGTAATTTTTTGCCAAATCACGTGCTTAAAACGCCAATGCTTCTCTTGGCAGCGTGCGCACGTGGTTTTCTGCCAATTCACGTGCTTAACACGCCAAAGCTTCTCTTGGCAGCGCACGCACGTAATTTTTTGCCAAATCACGTGCTTAAGACGCCAATGCTTCTCTTGGCAGCGCGCGCACGTGGTTTTCTGCCAAATCACGTGCTTAACACGCCAACGCTTCTCTTGGCAGCGCACGCACGTAATTTTTTGCCAAATCACGTGCTTAAGACGCCAATGCTTCTCTTGGCAGCGCGCGCACGTGGTTTTCTGCCAAATCACGTGCTTAACACGCCAACGCTTCTCTTGGCAGCGCACGCACGTAATTTTTTGCCAAATCACGTGCTTAAAACGCCAATGCTTCTCTTGGCAGCGCGCGCACGTGGTTTTCTGCCAAATCACGTGCTTAACACGCCAACGCTTCTCTTGGCAGCGCACGCACGTGGTTTTCGGCCAAATCACGTGCTTAACACGCCAACGCTTCTCTTGGCAGCGCACGCACGTGGTTTTCTGCCAAATCACGTGCTTAACACGCCAACGCTTCTCTTGGCAGCGCGCGCACGTGGTTTTCTGCCAAATCACGTGCTTAACACGCCAACGCTTCTCTTGGCAGCGCACGCACGTAATTTTTTGCCAAATCACGTGCTTAAGACGCCAATGCTTCTCTTTGCAGCGCGCGCACGTGGTTTTCTGCCAAATCACGTGCTTAACACGCCAACGCTTCTCTTGGCAGCGCACGCACGTATATTTTTGCCAAATCACGTGCTTAAAACGCCAATGCTTCTCTTGGCAGCGCGCGCACGTGGTTTTCTGCCAAATAACGTGCTTAACACGCCAACGCTTCTCTTGGCAGCGCACGCACGTGGTTTTCTGCCAAATCACGTGCTTAACACGTCAATGCTTCTCTTGGCAGCGCGCGCACGTGGTTTTCTGCCAAATCACGTGCTTAAAACGCCATTGCTTCTCTTGGCAGCGCACGCACGTGGTTTTCTGCCAAATCACGTGCTTAACACGCCAACGCTTCTCTTGGCAGCGCGCGTACGTGGTTTTCTGCCAAATCACGTGCTTAACACGCCAACGCTTCTCTTGGCAGCGCGCGCACGTAATTTCTTGCCAAATCACGTGCTTAAGACGCCAATGCTTCTCTTGGCAGCGCGCGCACGTAATTTTTTGCCAAATCACGTGCTTAAAACGCCAATGCTTCTCTTGGCAGCGCGCGCACGTGGTTTTCTGCCAAATCACGTGTTTAACACGCCAACGCTTCTCTTGGCAACGCACGCACGTAATTTTTTGCCAAATCACGTGCTTAAGACGCCAATGCTTCTCTTGGCAGCGCGCGCACGTGGTTTTCTGCCAAATCACGTGCTTAACACGCCAACGCTTCTCTTGGCAGCGCGCGCACGTGGTTTTCTGCCAAATCACGTGCTTAACACGCCAATGCTTCTCTTGGCAGCGCACGCACGTAATTTTTTGCCAAATCACGTGCTTAAAACGCCAATGCTTCTCTTGGCAGCGTGCGCACGTGGTTTTCTGCCAAATCACGTGCTTAACACGCCAAAGCTTCTCTTGGCAGCGCACGCACGTAATGTTGTGCCAAATCACGTGCTTAAGACGCCAATGCTTCTCTTGGCAGCGCGCGCACGTGGTTTTCTGCCAAATCACGTGCTTAACACGCCAACGCTTCTCTTGGCAGCGCACGCACGTAATTTTTTGCCAAATCACGTGCTTAAGACGCCAATGCTTCTCTTGGCAGCGCGCGCACGTGGTTTACTGCCAAATCACGTGCTTAACACGCCAACGCTTCTCTTGGCAGCGCACGCACGTAATTTTTTGCCAAATCACGTGCTTAAGACGCCAATGCTTCTCTTGGCAGCGCGCGCACGTGGTTTTCTGCCAAATCACGTGCTTAACACGCCAACGCTTCTCTTGGCAGCGCACGCACGTAATTTTTTGCCAAATCACGTGCTTAAGACGCCAATGCTTCTCTTGGCAGCGCGCGCACGTGGTTTTCTGCCAAATCACGTGCTTAACACGCCAACGCTTCTCTTGGCAGCGCACGCACGTAATTTTTTGCCAAATCACGTGCTTAAAACGCCAATGCTTCTCTTGGCAGCGCGCGCACGTGGTTTTCTGCCAAATCACGTGCTTAACACGCCATTGCTTCTCTTGGCAGCGCACGCACGTGGTTTTCTGCCAAATCACGTGCTTAACACGCCAACGCTTCTCTTGGCAGCGCGCGCACGTGGTTTTCTGCCAAATCACGTGCTTAACACGCCATCGCTTCTCTTGGCAGCGCACGCACGTAATTTTTTGCCAAATCACGTGCTTAAGACGCCAATGCTTCTCTTGGCAGCGCGCGCACGTGGTTTTCTGCCAAATCACGTGCTTAACACGCCAACGCTTCTCTTGGCAGCGCACGCACGTAATTTTTTGCCAAATCACGTGCTTAAGACGCCAATGCTTCTCTTGGCAGCGCGCGCACGTGGTTTTCTGCCAAATCACGTGCTTAACACGCCAACGCTTCTCTTGGCAGCGCACGCACGTAATTTTTTGCCAAATCACGTGCTTAAAACGCCAATGCTTCTCTTGGCAGCGCGCGCACGTGGTTTTCTGCCAAATCACGTGCTTAACACGCCAACGCTTCTCTTGGCAGCGCACGCACGTAATTTTTTGCCAAATCACGTGCTTAACACGCCAACGCTTCTCTTGGCAGCGCGCGCACGTAATTTTTTGCCAAATCACGTGCTTAAGACGCCAATGCTTCTCTTGGCAGCGCGCGCACGTAATTTTTTGCCAAATCACGTGCTTAAAACGCCAATGCTTCTCTTGGCAGCGCGCGCACGTGGTTTTCTGCCAAATCACGTGCTTAACACGCCAACGCTTCTCTTGGCAGCGCACGCACGTAATTTTTTGCCAAATCACGTGCTTAAGACGCCAATGCTTCTCTTGGCAGCGCGCGCACGTGGTTTTCTGCCAAATCACGTGCTTAACACGCCAACGCTTCTCTTGGCAGCGCGCGCACGTGGTTTTCTGCCAAATCACGTGCTTAACACGCCAACGCTTCTCTTGGCAGCGCACGCACGTAATTTTTTGCCAAATCACGTGCTTAAAACGCCAATGCTTCTCTTGGCAGCGTGCGCACGTGGTTTTCTGCCAAATCACGTGCTTAACACGCCAAAGCTTCTCTTGGCAGCGCACGCACGTAATTTTTTGCCAAATCACGTGCTTAAGACGCCAATGCTTCTCTTGGCAGCGCGCGCACGTGGTTTTCTGCCAAATCACGTGCTTAACACGCCAACGCTTCTCTTGGCAGCGCACGCACGTAATTTTTTGCCAAATCACGTGCTTAAGACGCCAATGCTTCTCTTGGCAGCGCGCGCACGTGGTTTTCTGCCAAATCACGTGCTTAACACGCCAACGCTTCTCTTGGCAGCGCACGCACGTAATTTTTTGCCAAATCACGTGCTTAAAACGCCAATGCTTCTCTTGGCAGCGCGCGCACGTGGTTTTCTGCCAAATCACGTGCTTAACACGCCAACGCTTCTCTTGGCAGCGCACGCACGTGGTTTTCGGCCAAATCACGTGCTTAACACGCCAACGCTTCTCTTGGCAGCGCACGCACGTGGTTTTCTGCCAAATCACGTGCTTAACACGCCAACGCTTCTCTTGGCAGCGCGCGCACGTGGTTTTCTGCCAAATCACGTGCTTAACACGCCAACGCTTCTCTTGGCAGCGCACGCACGTAATTTTTTGCCAAATCACGTGCTTAAGACGCCAATGCTTCTCTTGGCAGCGCGCGCACGTGGTTTTCTGCCAAATCACGTGCTTAACACGCCAACGCTTCTCTTGGCAGCGCACGCACGTATATTTTTGCCAAATCACGTGCTTAAAACGCCAATGCTTCTCTTGGCAGCGCGCGCACGTGGTTTTCTGCCAAATCACGTGCTTAACACGCCAACGCTTCTCTTGGCAGCGCACGCACGTGGTTTTCTGCCAAATCACGTGCTTAACACGTCAATGCTTCTCTTGGCAGCGCGCGCACGTGGTTTTCTGCCAAATCACGTGCTTAAAACGCCATTGCTTCTCTTGGCAGCGCACGCACGTGGTTTTCTGCCAAATCACGTGCTTAACACGCCAACGCTTCTCTTGGCAGCGCGCGTACGTGGTTTTCTGCCAAATCACGTGCTTAACACGCCAACGCTTCTCTTGGCAGCGCGCGCACGTAATTTCTTGCCAAATCACGTGCTTAAGACGCCAATGCTTCTCTTGGCAGCGCGCGCACGTAATTTTTTGCCAAATCACGTGCTTAAAACGCCAATGCTTCTCTTGGCAGCGCGCGCACGTGGTTTTCTGCCAAATCACGTGTTTAACACGCCAACGCTTCTCTTGGCAACGCACGCACGTAATTTTTTGCCAAATCACGTGCTTAAGACGCCAATGCTTCTCTTGGCAGCGCGCGCACGTGGTTTTCTGCCAAATCACGTGCTTAACACGCCAACGCTTCTCTTGGCAGCGCGCGCACGTGGTTTTCTGCCAAATCACGTGCTTAACACGCCAATGCTTCTCTTGGCAGCGCACGCACGTAATTTTTTGCCAAATCACGTGCTTAAAACGCCAATGCCTCTCTTGGCAGCGTGCGCACGTGGTTTTCTGCCAAATCACGTGCTTAACACGCCAAAGCTTCTCTTGGCAGCGCACGCACGTAATGTTGTGCCAAATCACGTGCTTAAGACGCCAATGCTTCTCTTGGCAGCGCGCGCACGTGGTTTTCTGCCAAATCACGTGCTTAACACGCCAACGCTTCTCTTGGCAGCGCACGCACGTAATTTTTTGCCAAATCACGTGCTTAAGACGCCAATGCTTCTCTTGGCAGCGCGCGCACGTGGTTTTCTGCCAAATCACGTGCTTAACACGCCAACGCTTCTCTTGGCAGCGCACGCACGTAATTTTTTGCCAAATCACGTGCTTAAAACGCCAATGCTTCTCTTGGCAGCGCGCGCACGTGGTTTTCTGCCAAATCACGTGCTTAACACGCCAACGCTTCTCTTGGCAGCGCACGCACGTGGTTTTCGGCCAAATCACGTGCTTAACACGCCAACGCTTCTCTTGGCAGCGCACGCACGTGGTTTTCTGCCAAATCACGTGCTTAACACGCCAACGCTTCTCTTGGCAGCGCGCGCACGTGGTTTTCTGCCAAATCACGTGCTTAACACGCCAACGCTTCTCTTGGCAGCGCACGCACGTAATTTTTTGCCAAATCACGTGCTTAAGACGCCAATGCTTCTCTTGGCAGCGCGCGCACGTGGTTTTCTGCCAAATCACGTGCTTAACACGCCAACGCTTCTCTTGGCAGCGCACGCACGTAATTTTTTGCCAAATCACGTGCTTAAAACGCCAATGCTTCTCTTGGCAGCGCGCGCACGTGGTTTTCTGCCAAATCACGTGCTTAACACGCCAACGCTTCTCTTGGCAGCGCACGCACGTGGTTTTCTGCCAAATCACGTGCTTAACACGTCAATGCTTCTCTTGGCAGCGCGCGCACGTGGTTTTCTGCCAAATCACGTGCTTAACACGTCAATGCTTCTCTTGGCAGCGCGCGCACGTGGTTTTCTGCCAAATCACGTGCTTAAAACGCCATTGCTTCTCTTGGCAGCGCACGCACGTGGTTTTCTGCCAAATCACGTGCTTAACACGCCAACGCTTCTCTTGGCAGCGCGCGTACGTGGTTTTCTGCCAAATCACGTGCTTAACACGCCAACGCTTCTCTTGGCAGCGCACGCACGTGGTTTTCTGCCAAATCACGTGCTTAACACGCCAACGCTTCTCTTGGCAGCGCACGCACGTACTTTTTTGCCAAATCACGTGCTTAAGACGCCAATGCTTCTCTTGGCAGCGCGCGCACGTAATTTTTTGCCAAATCACGTGCTTAAAACGCCAATGCTTCTCTTGGCAGCGCGCGCACGTGGTTTTCTGCCAAATCACGTGCTTAACACGCCAACGCTTCTCTTGGCAGCGCACGCACGTAATTTTTTGCCAAATCACGTGCTTAAAACGCCAATGCTTCTCTTGGCAGCGCGCGCACGTGGTTTTCTGCCAAATCACGTGCTTAACACGCCAACGCTTCTCTTGGCAGCGCACGCACGTAATTTTTTGCCAAATCACGTGCTTAAGACGCCAACGCTTCTCTTGGCAGCGCGCGCACGTAATTTTTTGCCAAATCACGTGCTTAAAACGCCAATGCTTCTCTTGGCAGCGCGCGCACGTGGTTTTCTGCCAAATCACGTGCTTAACACGCCAACGCTTCTCTTGGCAGCGCACGCACGTAATTTTTTGCCAAATCACGTGCTTAAGACGCCAATGCTTCTCTTGGCAGCGCAGGCACGTAATTTTTTGCCAAATCACGTGCTTAACACGCCAACGCTTCTCTTGGCAGCGCACGCACGTAATTTTTTGCCAAATCACGTGCTTAAAACGCCAATGCTTCTCTTGGCAGCGCGCGCACGTGGGTTTCTGCCAAATCACGTGCTTAACACGCCAACGCTTCTCTTGGCAGCGCACGCACGTAATTTTTTGCCAAATCACGTGATTAAGACGCCAATGCTTCTCTTGGCAGCGCGCGCACGTGGTTTTCTGCCAAATCACGTGCTTAACACGCCAACGCTTCTCTTGGCAGCGCACGCACGTAATTTTTTGCCAAATCACGTGCTTAAGACGCCAATGCTTCTCTTGGCAGCGCGCGCACGTGGTTTTCTGCCAAATCACGTGCTTAACACGCCAACGCTTCTCTTGGCAGCGCACGCACGTAATTTTTTGCCAAATCACGTGCTTAAGACGCCAATGCTTCTCTTGGCAGCGCGCGCATGTGGTTTTCTGCCAAATCACGTGCTTAACACGCCAACGCTTCTCTTGGCAGCGCACGCACGTAATTTTTTGCCAAATCACGTGCTTAAAACGCCAATGCTTCTCTTGGCAGCGCGCGCACGTGGTTTTCTGCCAAATCACGTGCTTATCACGCCAATGCTTCTCTTGGCAGCGCGCGCACGTAATTTTTTGCCAAATCACGTGCTTAACACGTCAATGCTTCTCTTGGCAGCGCGCGCACGTGGTTTTCTGCCAAATCACGTGCTTAACACGCCAACGCTTCTCTTGGCAGCGCACGCACGTAATTTTTTGCCAAATCACGTGCTTAAGACGCCAATGCTTCTCTTGGCAGCGCGCGCACGTGGTTTTCTGCCAAATCACGTGCTTAACACGCCAACGCTTCTCTTGGCAGCGCACGCACGTAATTTTTTGCCAAATCACGTGCTTAAGACGCCAATGCTTCTCTTGGCAGCGCGCGCACGTGGTTTTCTGCCAAATCACGTGCTTAACACGCCAACGCTTCTCTTGGCAGCGCACGCACGTAATTTTTTGCCAAATCACGTGCTTAAGACGCCAATGCTTCTCTTGGCAGCGCGCGCACGTGGTTTTCTGCCAAATCACGTGCTTAACACGCCAACGCTTCTCTTGGCAGCGCACGCACGTAATTTTTTGCCAAATCACGTGCTTAAAACGCCAATGCTTCTCTTGGCAGCGCGCGCACGTGGTTTTCTGCCAAATCACGTGCTTAACACGCCATTGCTTCTCTTGGCAGCGCACGCACGTGGTTTACTGCCAAATCACGTGCTTAACACGCCAACGCTTCTCTTGGCAGCGCGCGCACGTGGTTTTCTGCCAAATCACGTGCTTAACACGCCAACGCTTCTCTTGGCAGCGCACGCACGTAATTTTTTGCCAAATCACGTGCTTAAAACGCCAATGCTTCTCTTGGCAGCGCGCGCACGTGGTTTTCTGCCAAATCACGTGCTTAACACGCCAACGCTTCTCTTGGCAGCGCACGCACGTAATTTTTTGCCAAATCACGTGCTTAACACGCCAACGCTTCTCTTGGCAGCGCGCGCACGTGGTTTTCTGCCAAATCACGTGCTTAACACGCCAACGCTTCTCTTGGCAGCGCACGCACGTAATTTTTTGCCAAATCACGTGCTTAAGACGCCAATGCTTCTCTTGGCAGCGCGCGCACGTGGTTTTCTGCCAAATCACGTGCTTAACACGCCAACGCTTCTCTTGGCAGCGCACCCACGTAATTTTTTGCCAAATCACGTGCTTAAGACGCCAATGCTTCCCTTGGCAGCGCGCGCACGTGGTTTTCTGCCAAATCACGTGCTTAACACGCCAACGCTTCTCTTGGCAGCGCACGCACGTAATTTTTTGCCAAATCACGTGCTTAAAACGCCAATGCTTCTCTTGGCAGCGCGCGCACGTGGTTTTCTGCCAAATAACGTGCTTAACACGCCAACGCTTCTCTTGGCAGCGCACGCACGTGGTTTTCTGCCAAATCACGTGCTTAACACGCCAACGCTTCTCTTGGCAGCGCACGCACGTGGTTTTCTGCCAAATCACGTGCTTAACACGCCAACGCTTCTCTTGGCAGCGCGCGCACGTGGTTTTCTGCCAAATCACGTGCTTAACACGCCAACGCTTCTCTTGGCAGCGCACGCACGTAATTTTTTGCCAAATCACGTGCTTAAGACGCCAATGCTTCTCTTGGCAGCGCGCGCACGTGGTTTTCTGCCAAATCACGTGCTTAACACGCCAACGCTTCTCTTGGCAGCGCACGCACGTAATTTTTTGCCAAATCACGTGCTTAAAACGCCAATGCTTCTCTTGGCAGCGCGCGCACGTGGTTTTCTGCCAAATCACGTGCTTAACACGCCAACGCTTCTCTTGGCAGCGCACGCACGTGGTTTTCTGCCAAATCACGTGCTTAACACGTCAATGCTTCTCTTGGCAGCGCGCGCACGTGGTTTTCTGCCAAATCACGTGCTTAAAACGCCATTGCTTCTCTTGGCAGCGCACGCACGTGGTTTTCTGCCAAATCACGTGCTTAACACGCCAACGCTTCTCTTGGCAGCGCGCGCACGTGGTTTTCTGCCAAATCACGTGCTTAACACGCCAACGCTTCTCTTGGCAGCGCACGCACGTGGTTTTCTGCCAAATCACGTGCTTAACACGCCAACGCTTCTCTTGGCAGCGCACGCACGTAATTTTTTGCCAAATCACGTGCTTAAGACGCCAATGCTTCTCTTGGCAGCGCGCGCACGTGGTTTTCTGCCAAATCACGTGCTTAAAACGCCAATGCTTCTCTTGGCAGCGCGCGCACGTGGTTTTCTGCCAAATCACGTGCTTAAAACGCCAATGCTTCTCTTGGCAGCGCACGCACGTAATTTTTTGCCAAATCACGTGCTTAAGACGCCAATGCTTCTCTTGGCAGCGCGCGCACGTGGTTTTCTGCCAAATCACGTGCTTAACACGCCAACGCTTCTCTTGGCAGCGCACGCACATAATTTTTTGCCAAATCACGTGCTTAACACGCCAACGCTTCTCTTGGCAGCGCACGCACGTAATTTTTTGCCAAATCACGTGCTTAAGACGCCAATGCTTCTCTTGGCAGCGCGCGCACGTGGTTTTCTGCCAAATCACGTGCTTAAAACGCCAATGCTTCTCTTGGCAGCGCGCGCACGTAATTTTTTGCCAAATCACGTGCTTAACACGCCAACGCTTCTCTTGGCAGCGCACGCACGTAATTTTTTGCCAAATCACGTGCTTAAGACGCCAATGCTTCTCTTGGCAGCGCGCGCACGTGGTTTTCTGCCAAATCGCGTGCTTAACACGCCAACGCTTCTCTTGGCAGCGCACGCACGTAATTTTTTGCCAAATCACGTGCTTAAGACGCCAATGCTTCTCTTGGCAGCGCGCGCACGTGGTTTTCTGCCAAATCACGTGCTTAAGACGCCAATGCTTCTCTTGGCAGCGCGCGCACGTAATTTTTTGCCAAATCACGTGCTTAAGACGCCAATGCTTCTCTTGGCAGCGCGCGCACGTGGTTTTCTGCCAAATTACGTGCTTAACACGCCAACGCTTCTCTTGGCAGCGCACGCACGTAATTTTTTGCCAAATCACGTGCTTAACACGCCAACGCTTCTCTTGGCAGCGCGCGCACGTGGTTTTCTGCCAAATCGCGTGCTTAACACGCCAACGCTTCTCTTGGCAGCGCACGCACGTAATTTTTTGCCAAATCACGTGCTTAAGACGCCAATGCTTCTCTTGGCAGCGCGCGCACGTGGTTTTCTGCCAAATCACGTGCTTAAGACGCCAATGCTTCTCTTGGCAGCGCGCGCACGTAATTTTTTGCCAAATCACGTGCTTAAGACGCCAATGCTTCTCTTGGCAGCGCGCGCACGTGGTTTTCTGCCAAATTACGTGCTTAACACGCCAACGCTTCTCTTGGCAGCGCACGCACGTAATTTTTTGCCAAATCACGTGCTTAAGACGCCAATGCTTCTCTTGGCAGCGCGCGCACGTGGTTTTCTGCCAAATCGCGTGCTTAACACGCCAACGCTTCTCTTGGCAGCGCACGCACGTAATTTTTTGCCAAATCACGTGCTTAAGACGCCAACGCTTCTCTTGGCAGCGCGCGCACGTGGTTTTCTGCCAAATCACGTGCTTAAAACGCCAGTGCTTCTCTTGGCAGCGCGCGCACGTAATTTTTTGCCAAATCACGTGCTTTAGACGCCAATGCTTCTCTTGGCAGCGCGCGCACGTGGTTTTCTGCCAAATTACGTGCTTAACACGCCAACGCTTCTCTTGGCAGCGCACGCACGTAATTTTTTGCCAAATCACGTGCTTAACACGCCAACGCTTCTCTTGGCAGCGCGCGCACGTGGTTTTCTGCCAAATCACGTGCTTAACACGCCAACGCTTCTCTTGGCAGCGCACGCACGTAATTTTTTGCCAAATCACGTGCTTAAGACGCCAATGCTTCTCTTGGCAGCGCGCGCACGTGGTTTTCTGCCAAATTACGTGCTTAACACGCCAACGCTTCTCTTGGCAGCGCGCGCACGTGGTTTTCTGCCAAATCACGTGCTTAACACGCCAACGCTTCTCTTGGCAGCGCACGCACGTAATTTTTTGCCAAATCACGTGCTTAAAACGCCAATGCTTCTCTTGGCAGCGCGCGCACGTGGTTTTCTGCCAAATCACGTGCTTAACACGCCAACGCTTCTCTTGGCAGCGCACGCACGTAATTTTTTGCCAAATCACGTGCTTAAGACCCCAATGCTTCTCTTGGCAGCGCGCGCACGTGGTTTTCTGCCAAATCACGTGCTTAACACGCCAACGCTTCTCTTGGCAGCGCGCGCACGTGGTTTTCTGGCAAATCACATGCTTAACACGCCAACGCTTCTCTTGGCAGCGCACGCACGTAATTTTTTGCCAAATCACGTGCTTAAAACGCCAATGCTTCTCTTGGCAGCGCGCGCACGTGGTTTTCTGCCAAATCACGTGCTTAACACGCCAACGCTTTTCTTGGCAGCGCACGCACGTAATTTTTTGCCAAATCACGTGCTTAAAACGCCAATGCTTCTCTTGGCAGCGCGCGCACGTGGTTTTCTGCCAAATCACGTGCTTAACACGCCAACGCTTCTCTTGGCAGCGCACGCACGTAATTTTTTGCCAAATCACGTGCTTAACACGCCAACGCTTCTCTTGGCAGCGCACGCACGTAATGTTTTGCCAAATCACGTGCTTAAGACGCCAATGCTTCTCTTGGCAGCGCGCGCACGTGGTTTTCTGCCAAATCACGTGCTTAAGACGCCAATGCTTCTCTTGGCAGCGCGCGCACGTGGTTTTCTGCCAAATCACGTGCTTAACACGCCAACGCTTCTCTTGGCAGCGCGCGCACGTGGTTTTCTGCCAAATCACGTGCTTAAGACGCCAATGCTTCTCTTGGCAGCGCGCGCACGTGGTTTTCTGCCAAATCACGTGCTTAACACGCCAACGCTTCTCTTGGCAGCGCACGCACGTAATTTTTTGCCAAATCACGTGCTTAAGACGCCAATGCTTCTCTTGGCAGCGCACGCACGTAATTTTTTGCCAAATCACGTGCTTAAGACGCCAATGCTTCTCTTGGCAGCGCGCGCACGTGGTTTTCTGCCAAATCACATGCTTAAAACGCCAATGCTTCTCTTGGCAGCGCGCGCACGTAATTTTTTGCCAAATCACGTGCTTAAAACGCCAATGCTTCTCTTGGCAGCGCGCGCACGTGGTTTTCTGCCAAATCACGTGCTTAACACGCCAACGCTTCTCTTGGCAGCGCACGCACGTAATTTTTTGCCAAATCACGTGCTTAAGACGCCAATGCTTCTCTTGGCAAAGCGCGCACGTGGTTTTCTGCCAAATCACGTGCTTAACACGCCAACGCTTCTCTTGGCAGCGCGCGCACGTGGTTTTCTGCCAAATCACGTGCTTAACACGCCAACGCTTCTCTTGGCAGCGCACGCACGTAATTTTTTGCCAAATCACGTGCTTAAAACGCCAATGCTTCTCTTGGCAGCGCGCGCACGTGGTTTTCTGCCAAATCACGTGCTTCACACGCCAACGCTTCTCTTGGCAGCGCACGCACGTAATTTTTTGCCAAATCACGTGCTTAAAACGCCAATGCTTCTCTTGGCAGCGCGCGCACGTGGTTTTCTGCCAAATCACGTGCTTAACACGCCAACGCTTCTCTTGGCAGCGCACGCACGTAATTTTTTGCCAAATCACGTGCTTAACACGCCAACGCTTCTCTTGGCAGCGCACGCACGTAATTTTTTGCCAAATCACGTGCTTAAGACGCCAATGCTTCTCTTGGCAGCGCGCGCACGTAATTTTTTGCCAAATCACGTGCTTAAAACGCCAATGCTTCTCTTGGCAGCGCGCGCACGTGGTTTTCTGCCAAATCACGTGCTTAACACGCCAACGCTTCTCTTGGCAGCGCACGCACGTAATTTTTTGCCAAATCACGTGCTTAAAACGCCAATGCTTCTCTTGGCAGCGCGCGCACGTGGTTTTCTGCCAAATCACGTGCTTAACACGCCAACGCTTCTCTTGGCAGCGCACGCACGTGGTTTTCTGCCAAATCACGTGCTTAACACGTCAATGCTTCTCTTGGCAGCGCGCGCACGTGGTTTTCTGCCAAATCACGTGCTTAAAACGCCATTGCTTCTCTTGGCAGCGCACGCACGTGGTTTTCTGCCAAATCACGTGCTTAACACGCCAACGCTTCTCTTGGCAGCGCGCGCACGTGGTTTTCTGCCAAATCACGTGCTTAACACGCCAACGCTTCTCTTGGCAGCGCACGCACGTGGTTTTCTGCCAAATCACGTGCTTAACACGCCAACGCTTCTCTTGGCAGCGCACGCACGTAATTTTTTGCCAAATCACGTGCTTAAGACGCCAATGCTTCTCTTGGCAGCGCGCGCACGTGGTTTTCTGCCAAATCACGTGCTTAAAACGCCAATGCTTCTCTTGGCAGCGCGCGCACGTGGTTTTCTGCCAAATCACGTGCTTAAAACGCCAATGCTTCTCTTGGCAGCGCACGCACGTAATTTTTTGCCAAATCACGTGCTTAAGACGCCAATGCTTCTCTTGGCAGCGCGCGCACGTGGTTTTCTGCCAAATCACGTGCTTAACACGCCAACGCTTCTCTTGGCAGCGCACGCACATAATTTTTTGCCAAATCACGTGCTTAACACGCCAACGCTTCTCTTGGCAGCGCACGCACGTAATTTTTTGCCAAATCACGTGCTTAAGACGCCAATGCTTCTCTTGGCAGCGCGCGCACGTGGTTTTCTGCCAAATCACGTGCTTAAAACGCCAATGCTTCTCTTGGCAGCGCGCGCACGTAATTT
Organism: Dermacentor albipictus; assembly: GCF_038994185.2. NCBI lineage: Eukaryota > Metazoa > Arthropoda > Arachnida > Ixodida > Ixodidae > Dermacentor > Dermacentor albipictus. The sequence goes on along the minus strand of NW_027225950.1, from coordinate 5,172 downwards.
TTTGCCAAATCACGTGCTTAACACGCCAACGCTTCTCTTGGCAGCGCACGCACGTAATTTTTTGCCAAATCACGTGCTTAAGACGCCAATGCTTCTCTTGGCAGCGCGCGCACGTGGTTTTCTGCCAAATCGCGTGCTTAACACGCCAACGCTTCTCTTGGCAGCGCACGCACGTAATTTTTTGCCAAATCACGTGCTTAAGACGCCAATGCTTCTCTTGGCAGCGCGCGCACGTGGTTTTCTGCCAAATCACGTGCTTAAGACGCCAATGCTTCTCTTGGCAGCGCGCGCACGTAATTTTTTGCCAAATCACGTGCTTAAGACGCCAATGCTTCTCTTGGCAGCGCGCGCACGTGGTTTTCTGCCAAATTACGTGCTTAACACGCCAACGCTTCTCTTGGCAGCGCACGCACGTAATTTTTTGCCAAATCACGTGCTTAACACGCCAACGCTTCTCTTGGCAGCGCGCGCACGTGGTTTTCTGCCAAATCGCGTGCTTAACACGCCAACGCTTCTCTTGGCAGCGCACGCACGTAATTTTTTGCCAAATCACGTGCTTAAGACGCCAATGCTTCTCTTGGCAGCGCGCGCACGTGGTTTTCTGCCAAATCACGTGCTTAAGACGCCAATGCTTCTCTTGGCAGCGCGCGCACGTAATTTTTTGCCAAATCACGTGCTTAAGACGCCAATGCTTCTCTTGGCAGCGCGCGCACGTGGTTTTCTGCCAAATTACGTGCTTAACACGCCAACGCTTCTCTTGGCAGCGCACGCACGTAATTTTTTGCCAAATCACGTGCTTAAGACGCCAATGCTTCTCTTGGCAGCGCGCGCACGTGGTTTTCTGCCAAATCGCGTGCTTAACACGCCAACGCTTCTCTTGGCAGCGCACGCACGTAATTTTTTGCCAAATCACGTGCTTAAGACGCCAACGCTTCTCTTGGCAGCGCGCGCACGTGGTTTTCTGCCAAATCACGTGCTTAAAACGCCAGTGCTTCTCTTGGCAGCGCGCGCACGTAATTTTTTGCCAAATCACGTGCTTTAGACGCCAATGCTTCTCTTGGCAGCGCGCGCACGTGGTTTTCTGCCAAATTACGTGCTTAACACGCCAACGCTTCTCTTGGCAGCGCACGCACGTAATTTTTTGCCAAATCACGTGCTTAACACGCCAACGCTTCTCTTGGCAGCGCGCGCACGTGGTTTTCTGCCAAATCACGTGCTTAACACGCCAACGCTTCTCTTGGCAGCGCACGCACGTAATTTTTTGCCAAATCACGTGCTTAAGACGCCAATGCTTCTCTTGGCAGCGCGCGCACGTGGTTTTCTGCCAAATTACGTGCTTAACACGCCAACGCTTCTCTTGGCAGCGCGCGCACGTGGTTTTCTGCCAAATCACGTGCTTAACACGCCAACGCTTCTCTTGGCAGCGCACGCACGTAATTTTTTGCCAAATCACGTGCTTAAAACGCCAATGCTTCTCTTGGCAGCGCGCGCACGTGGTTTTCTGCCAAATCACGTGCTTAACACGCCAACGCTTCTCTTGGCAGCGCACGCACGTAATTTTTTGCCAAATCACGTGCTTAAGACCCCAATGCTTCTCTTGGCAGCGCGCGCACGTGGTTTTCTGCCAAATCACGTGCTTAACACGCCAACGCTTCTCTTGGCAGCGCGCGCACGTGGTTTTCTGGCAAATCACATGCTTAACACGCCAACGCTTCTCTTGGCAGCGCACGCACGTAATTTTTTGCCAAATCACGTGCTTAAAACGCCAATGCTTCTCTTGGCAGCGCGCGCACGTGGTTTTCTGCCAAATCACGTGCTTAACACGCCAACGCTTTTCTTGGCAGCGCACGCACGTAATTTTTTGCCAAATCACGTGCTTAAAACGCCAATGCTTCTCTTGGCAGCGCGCGCACGTGGTTTTCTGCCAAATCACGTGCTTAACACGCCAACGCTTCTCTTGGCAGCGCACGCACGTAATTTTTTGCCAAATCACGTGCTTAACACGCCAACGCTTCTCTTGGCAGCGCACGCACGTAATGTTTTGCCAAATCACGTGCTTAAGACGCCAATGCTTCTCTTGGCAGCGCGCGCACGTGGTTTTCTGCCAAATCACGTGCTTAAGACGCCAATGCTTCTCTTGGCAGCGCGCGCACGTGGTTTTCTGCCAAATCACGTGCTTAACACGCCAACGCTTCTCTTGGCAGCGCGCGCACGTGGTTTTCTGCCAAATCACGTGCTTAAGACGCCAATGCTTCTCTTGGCAGCGCGCGCACGTGGTTTTCTGCCAAATCACGTGCTTAACACGCCAACGCTTCTCTTGGCAGCGCACGCACGTAATTTTTTGCCAAATCACGTGCTTAAGACGCCAATGCTTCTCTTGGCAGCGCACGCACGTAATTTTTTGCCAAATCACGTGCTTAAGACGCCAATGCTTCTCTTGGCAGCGCGCGCACGTGGTTTTCTGCCAAATCACATGCTTAAAACGCCAATGCTTCTCTTGGCAGCGCGCGCACGTAATTTTTTGCCAAATCACGTGCTTAAAACGCCAATGCTTCTCTTGGCAGCGCGCGCACGTGGTTTTCTGCCAAATCACGTGCTTAACACGCCAACGCTTCTCTTGGCAGCGCACGCACGTAATTTTTTGCCAAATCACGTGCTTAAGACGCCAATGCTTCTCTTGGCAAAGCGCGCACGTGGTTTTCTGCCAAATCACGTGCTTAACACGCCAACGCTTCTCTTGGCAGCGCGCGCACGTGGTTTTCTGCCAAATCACGTGCTTAACACGCCAACGCTTCTCTTGGCAGCGCACGCACGTAATTTTTTGCCAAATCACGTGCTTAAAACGCCAATGCTTCTCTTGGCAGCGCGCGCACGTGGTTTTCTGCCAAATCACGTGCTTCACACGCCAACGCTTCTCTTGGCAGCGCACGCACGTAATTTTTTGCCAAATCACGTGCTTAAAACGCCAATGCTTCTCTTGGCAGCGCGCGCACGTGGTTTTCTGCCAAATCACGTGCTTAACACGCCAACGCTTCTCTTGGCAGCGCACGCACGTAATTTTTTGCCAAATCACGTGCTTAACACGCCAACGCTTCTCTTGGCAGCGCACGCACGTAATTTTTTGCCAAATCACGTGCTTAAGACGCCAATGCTTCTCTTGGCAGCGCGCGCACGTAATTTTTTGCCAAATCACGTGCTTAAAACGCCAATGCTTCTCTTGGCAGCGCGCGCACGTGGTTTTCTGCCAAATCACGTGCTTAACACGCCAACGCTTCTCTTGGCAGCGCACGCACGTAATTTTTTGACAAATCACGTGCTTAAGACGCCAATGCTTCTCTTGGCAGCGCGCGCACGTGGTTTTCTGCCAAATCACGTGCTTAACACGCCAACGCTTCTCTTGGCAGCGCACGCACGTAATTTTTTGCCAAATCACGTGCTTAAAACGCCAATGCTTCTCTTGGCAGCGCGCGCACGTGGTTTTCTGCCAAATCACGTGCTTAACACGCCAACGCTTCTCTTGGCAGCGCACGCACGTAATTTTTTGCCAAATCACGTGCTTAAAACGCCAATGCTTCTCTTGGCAGCGCGCGCACGTGGTTTTCTGCCAAATCACTGGCAGCGCGCGCACGTGGTTTTCTGCCAAATCACGTGCTTAACACGCCAACGCTTCTCTTGGCAGCGCACGCACGTAATTTTTTGCCAAATCACGTGCTTAAAACGCCAATGCTTCTCTTGGCAGCGCGCGCACGTGGTTTTCTGCCAAATCACGTGCTTCACACGCCAACGCTTCTCTTGGCAGCGCACGCACGTAATTTTTTGCCAAATCACGTGCTTAAAACGCCAATGCTTCTCTTGGCAGCGCGCGCACGTGGTTTTCTGCCAAATCACGTGCTTAACACGCCAACGCTTCTCTTGGCAGCGCACGCACGTAATTTTTTGCCAAATCACGTGCTTAACACGCCAACGCTTTTCTTGGCAGCGCACGCACGTAATTTTTTGCCAAATCACGTGCTTAAGACGCCAATGCTTCTCTTGGCAGCGCGCGCACGTAATTTTTTGCCAAATCACGTGCTTAAAACGCCAATGCTTCTCTTGGCAGCGCGCGCACGTGGTTTTCTGCCAAATCACGTGCTTAACACGCCAACGCTTCTCTTGGCAGCGCACGCACGTAATTTTTTGACAAATCACGTGCTTAAGACGCCAATGCTTCTCTTGGCAGCGCGCGCACGTGGTTTTCTGCCAAATCACGTGCTTAACACGCCAACGCTTCTCTTGGCAGCGCACGCACGTAATTTTTTGCCAAATCACGTGCTTAAAACGCCAATGCTTCTCTTGGCAGCGCGCGCACGTGGTTTTCTGCCAAATCACGTGCTTAACACGCCAACGCTTCTCTTGGCAGCGCACGCACGTAATTTTTTACCAAATCACGTGCTTAAAACGCCAATGCTTCTCTTGGCAGCGCGCGCACGGGGTTTTCTGCCAAATCACGTGCTTAACACGCCAACGCTTCTCTTGGCAGCGCACGCACGTAATTTTTTGCCAAATCACGTGCTTAAAACGCCAATGCTTCTCTTGGCAGCGCGCGCACGTGGTTTTCTGCCAAATCACGTGCTTAACACGCCAACGCTTCTCTTGGCAGCGCACGCACGTAATTTTTTGCCAAATCACGTGCTTAACACGCCAACGCTTCTCTTGGCAGCGCACGCACGTAATTTTTTGCCAAATCACGTGCTTAAGACGCCAATGCTTCTCTTGGCAGCGCGCGCACGTGGTTTTCTGCCAAATCACGTGCTTAACACGCCAACGCTTCTCTTGGCAGCGCGCGCACGTAATTTTTTACCAAATCACGTGCTTAAAACGCCAATGCTTCTCTTGGCAGCGCGCGCACGTGGTTTTCTGCCAAATCACGTGCTTAACACGCCAACGCTTCTCTTGGCAGCGCACGCACGTAATTTTTTGCCAAATCACGTGCTTAACACGCCAACGCTTCTCTTGGCAGCGCACGCACGTAATCTTTTGCCAAATCACGTGCTTAAGACGCCAATGCTTCTCTTGGCAGCGCGCGCACGTGGTTTTCTGCCAAATCACGTGCTTAACACGCCAACGCTTCTCTTGGCAGCGCGCGCACGTGGTTTTCTGCCAAATCACGTGCTTAAGACGCGAATGCTTCTC